>NW_012117644.1:1094327-1106765 GCF_000951035.1 Colobus angolensis palliatus
TTCCTTCTCTCTCTCTCTTTCTTTCTTTCTCTCTTCTTTTTTCTTGGTTTTGTTTGTTTATTTGAGACAGTTTCTCACTCTGATATCCAGACTGGAGTGCAGTGGTGCCATCACAGCTCACTGCAGCCTCGACCTCCAGGGCTCAAGCAATCCTCCCAGCTCACCCTCCCAAATGGCTGAAACTACAGGTTTGCACCACCACACCTGGCTAATTTTTGTATTTTTGTGTGCAGATGAGGTCTCCCTATGTTGCCCAGGTGGTCTCAAACTCCTAGGATCAAGCGATCCATCCACCTCGGCCTTCCCAAACACTGGGATTACAGGCATAAGCCACCACACCCAGCCAGCTAACTTTTTTTATATTGGCTAATGAAAGAGTTTTAAGTTGGGACCCTATGAGGCATAAAGAAATAACTTTAGTTATGTTATCAGATGTACAGTAATACTCAAGTGTGCAATTGTGGATAACTTGAGTTCATGAAGTTTTTGTTTTTTTGTCAAAAGAAGAATAAATTTGTAGTGAAACTACCCAAAAAAGCAAAGTACAGAACAGTATGCTACCATTTGTGCACAGAAATGGGATACATGTGGTGTAACTGCATCGAATTTACTGGACGTAGGTCCAGGGACCAGAACCCTTGGTGGCTTCATGTTCATACTTTTGCAAGCACATGAATAGCATCCTTAACTTAAATGTACCGTTGTACACATTCTAGTGTTATCAAAATTTACATAAATATTATCAAGTCAGAGAAGTCATTCTGTGTCTTAGTATTTTCACTTCACATTTGGTATATTTATGTATGTATACACACATACCTATATATATTTAAATAAGATTTATATTCACATGGTCCAAAAATCAAAACAATGTGGAAGGGTTTACAGAGAAAAGTCTCATGCCTAATCCTGTTCTCTTCTGCCAGGTGACCACGTTATTAATTTCTTTTCACACCTTGCCACAGAATTTTCACCTGCAAACACAGATATTCTTTTTTTTTAATGACAGAGTCATGTTCTGTTATCCAGGCTGGAGTGCAGTGGCGTGATCTTGGCTCACTGCAAACTCCTCCCAGGTTCAAGTGATTCTCCTGTCTCAGCCTCTGGAGTAGCTGGAATTAGAGGCGTGTGACACCACACTCAGCTAATTTTTGTATTTTTAGTAGAGATGGGGTTTTACCATATTGACCAGGCTGATGTCGAACTCCTGACCTCAAATGATCCACCTGCTCCTTGCAGTGAGCAGAGATCACACCACTGCACTCCAGCCTGGGCAACAGAGTGAGACTCTGTCTCAAAAAAAAAAAAAAGATCCACCTGCCTCGAGCCCCCAAAGTGCTGGGATTACAGGCGTGAGCCACCATACCCGGTCAACACAGACATTCTTACTGCTTTTTTACACAGAATTTTTTTTTTTTTTTTTGCATAGCATTTTTCTGCACCTTTCTTTTTCCACTTAACAATGCGCTTGGAGATTTTTCCATATTTGTACTTCAGGAGCTTCCTCTTTCTTTGTTACCACATTAAATTCCATGGGGTAGATGTACCATAATTTAACTGGGTCCTTATTGAAAGACAATTGAGCTGTCTCCTAGACAAAGCCTTGTGCACCTTCCCTAACAGAGGGTCTAACCAAGCAGGCAGGATGGGGTTATAAAGTAGGTGGGGAGGTGGGAGAGACTCCACCTTCCCAGGTGGGCTGAGAACAGAGGTAAGGCCCTGCAACAGGACAGAGGGAAAAGTGAGGGTGAGAGATGGGAGGCGAGATAGCACCTCCCCATCTCCTGGGAGGCTGGGCTCTCTGCTGTCTTTGCCTCCACTGACCAACCACTATCTGTTCTTGCTCAGCCCCCTCCTCCATTTGCCACTGACCTGTTGGCCTCCCCCAACCTCTGAGCCTGCTTCTGCCTGGGTAATTTCCCAAGACCCAGGAGGGGTGAGTGGTGAGGTGCGATTGCCTTGCCTCCCACAGCATCTGCTCTGGGACCATGAACGATAGCTGACAGCTCCATGGCCTTTGCTGTCCCCATCTCAGCTTCCCTGGGCATCTAAACCTCAGCTGCCCTGGGGTAAGAGGACGGGCTAAGGAAGCAGAAGCCTGAGGCTGTCTAGAGTCTCACTCCTGCATCAGCAGGCCACCACCTGTGGTTCCTCCTTGTGCAAATTTGAAAAGAATTGCATAAAACACTGGAGAAATCCAAGAGGGGAAGTCCATAAGGGCGGTGGCTCCCTAAGTGATCACAGAGCAAGCTGTTGCCAGAGCCTGGACCTAGAGTGCTGTTGGTGGGAAGCAGGAGGAGGGTCCTGCCTCCAGGTCAGGGAAGGGCTCCCTCTCACCTCTACACGCAGCGCATGTCTTGGCTCAGCTGCCCTGTGGTGGATGCAGGGTGGGGAGGGCAGAGATCTGGGCCTGGGAAGGGGACAGTACACACTCTCGTGGCTGCTACCCCTCCCTCAGGCCTTGTTCACCTCTGACTGTGGCTCTCTGGCAGGAATAGATGGACATGGCCTGGCAGATGATGCAGCTGCTGCTTCTGGCTTTGGTGACCGCTGCGGGGAGTGCCCAGCCCAGGAGTGCGCGGGCCAGGACGGACCTGCTCAGTGTCTGCATGAACGCCAAGCACCACAAGGCACAGCCCAGTCCCGAGGATGAACTGTATGGCCAGGTGAGGGCAGCCTGGTGGAGGACAGCATGCACACAGGTCAGAGGGTGACAGCATGAGCAATGGCAGGTCCAGTGTCGTCAGAACCCAGGGTGCCGCTGCCGACAAGGAAGGGGAGGGGCGGCCGGGGCCCCCATGCCACAGGTGAGGCTACTGAGGCAGCTCGGGGAATATGAACTCCAATTTGAACTCCAGGCTCAGGAGAGTGCCTATATTTCATTATTCTGGTCTCCTGGCCTGCTCCCTACAAGGGTTCACATTCCCAGAGGGCTGGGAATGTGCACAGGGAGAGACTGTGGCAGGGACACAATCTGTGGGTTAAAGTGAAGAGAGGACAGTCTGGAAGCGCCATGACATCCGAGTCATTCCCAACATTCCATTTGCTTATTTTTAAATCAGGGTTAAAAAAAAAAAAGCCAAATACATAACATACATTTTCCATTTAACCCTTTTTTAACTGTATGGTTCAGTGGTATTAAGTATGCTCATGTGGTTGGGCAACCGTCACCACCATCCATCTCCTGACCTCTTTCATCCACCAAAACTGAAACAGAAACTCTGTGCCCACCACTTCGTTTGCTTTTCAGAACATTCTAGAGCACATCCTCCTTGCCAGGAAATGGTGTGGATGTAGACCTTTGAGAGAGACAGATGACTATCATTCTCAGGACCATGAGCTATATGAGAGTGATGATATTTGTTGAGCCCCTACTATAGCAAGGCAGTTCTTCTCATTGTACTCAGTAACTCTTTTGGAGGCAGCAACCCTTGACCCTGACAAGGAAGACCCATCTCTGCCAAACTCCAAGACCCATGATGTGCAAGGGTCTTGCAGGAAGACCAGGAGTTGGGACATCCAAGGAAAAGCAAGTGTGAAGTCAGGCCGGCGGGAAAGCATGTTCTGTGTCAGCCGGCACTGGGCGTGGGCCAGGGTGTGGGAGATGGGTAGATCTGGCTCGACTTCCAAGAATTTCCTTACTGTTTCTCCTGGGTGCTTAGACCTGTCACGCCTCTGCCATCACTTGACCTTAGGTGCGAGGGTTCATCCCAGAAAATTTAAGCAATTGATTCATGATTTCTCAGATTTTCTGAGTCCTGACCTAGAGTGATTTCCAAAGAGAAACCTCCACCATTTCTGCTTATCTTGCCTGCCTTGTGTTTACCTTTCTGGGATTGCCTTTTCCACATTTAGTCAAATCTAGGTTCAGACTCACGTGCAGGCTATAGCTCCTTCATTCCCCACCACTCTCAGGATCTATTTAGAGTCTCCCCACCTGCACCTCCAGACCCTGGGAGAGTCAGACCAGCCCCTTGACCTCCACCCACCACACAACCTGGGCCAGGTTCTTCTCCTCCCTGTCCTCAGTTAAAAAACATTTTTTTTTTTTTTTTTAGAGATGGAGTTTCACTGTTGTTGCCCAGGCTGGAGTGTAATGGCATGATCTCGGCTCACTGCAACCTCTGCCTCCTGGGTTGAAGTGATTCTCCTGCCTCTGCCTCCTGAGTAGCTGGAATTACAGGTGACTGCTACTGTGCCCAGCTAATTTTTTGGGTATTTTTAGTAGAGACAGGGCTTCTTTATGTTGGTCAGGCTGGTCTCAAACTCCTAACCTCAGGTGATCTGCCCGCCTCCTTAAATCTTAACTTCACTATTTACCGTGGGTGTAACTTACTTAAACTCTGTAAAAATGGGGGTAAGGATTCATACTGGGTTGTTGAGAGGATAAAGCGCAAAAGCCTTGGGGACTTTGCACCTACGGTGTTCTATGCCTGAGTGTTCTTTGTCTCCCTTCTATATACAGCCCACCCACCCACTAAAACCATACCCTCCCTGAGGGTAGAGATGTTACTGGTTTTCTTCACTGTGGTGTTCCTAGGACCTAGTACAGTGCCTGATGTATAATAAGCACTCAGTTAATATTGGCTGGATGCAAAATGAATAATATAAATAAGCTGAATAACATGAAATAGACCGGACGCAGTGGCTCACGCCTGTAATCCCAGCACTTTGGGAGGCCAAGGCGGGCGGATCACCTGAGGTCAGGAGTTCGCGACCAACCTGGCAAACATGGTGAAACCCCATCTCTACTAAAAATACAAAATAAGCTGGGCATGGTGGTGCGTGCCTGTAATCCCAGCTACTTGGGAGGCTGAGGCAGGAGAATTGCTTGAACCCGGGAGGTGGAAGTTGCAGTGAGCCAAGATCATGCCACTGCATTCCAGCCTGGGCAACAAGAGCGAAACTGTGTCTCAAAAAAAAGTTAGTTTAATAACATGAAATAACTTTTTAAACCGTTAAGAGCTGTACTACTAATAATTACTCTTCCAGACAGTGGCTCCACCTCATCTCCTATATCCCCTGTATTACCCTCTCTTAAAAGCCAAAATTAAGTAGGCATGGTGGCTCATGCCTATAATCTTAGTATTTTTGGAAGCTGACATGAGCCAAGGAGTTTGAGACCAGCCTAGGCAACATGGTGACACCCCACTTCTACAAAAATATTTTATATTAGCCAGACATAGTGGCATGTGCCTGAATCCCAGCTCACTGGGAGGCTGAGGTGGGAGGATTATTTGAGCCCAGGATGTTGAGGCTGCAGTGAGCTATGATCACACCACTGCACTCCAGCCTGGTCAACAGAGCAAGATCCTGTTTCAAATAAATAAATAAATGAATAAATAGAGGGAAAAGCACCAATACTGTAACTGCCTCTGTCCCCAGGTGGGAGCTCCTCAAGGGCCCTCTTCAAGGGCCCTCCCCAGGAAGTGTTCCTCTGGATGACTTACCTGGGGCAGAGGAGCCAGAATATGGAGGAGACGGCTGTGGTGGGGAGAGATTTAGTCCTGTGTCTTCCCTACCCAGTGCAGTCCCTGGAAGAAGAATGCCTGCTGCACAGCCAACACCAGCCAGGAGCTGCACAAGGACATCTCCCGCCTGTACAACTTTAACTGGGACCACTGCGGCAAGATGCAGCCCGCCTGCAAGCGCCACTTTATCCAGGATGCCTGTCTCTATGAGTGCTCACCCAACCTGGGGCCCTGGATCTGGCAGGTATGCATGCCATTCCCACAAATATGAACCTCAGCAGAGAGCAGAGCCTGCCAGCCACTTGCAGGGAGGGCTTGGTCCAGGAATTCGGGTCTGAGGGTGGTGGACGCGCTGCTCCCTCCCACAGCTCTCGTCCCCTTTGAGGATAAAGCTGCTGAGATATGTGGCTAACAGGAGTGTTCCGTCTCCTCCCTACTCAGGTCAACCAGAGCTGGCGCAAAGAGCGCATCCTGAATGTGCCCCTGTGCAAAGAGGACTGTGAGCACTGGTGGGAGGACTGTCGCACCTCCTACACCTGCAAAAGCAACTGGCACAAAGGCTGGAATTGGACCTCAGGTGAGGGCCGGGAGGAGATGAGATGAGGAGTGGGAGTGGGGCTTTAGGGTTGGGAGGGGTACAGTCTGGCCCAGAAGCTCAGGGTCTTATGTTCTCCTCCCTCAGGGATTAATGAGTGTCCGGCCGGGGCCCTCTGCCGCACCTTTGAGTCCTACTTCCCCACTCCAGCCGCCCTTTGTGAAGGCCTCTGGAGCCACTCCTTCAAGGTCAGTAACTACAGTGGAGGGAGCGGCCGCTGCATCCAGATGTGGTTTGACTCAGCCCAGGGCAACGCCAATGAGGAGGTGGCCAAGTTCTATGCTGCGACCATGAATGCTGGGGCCCCGTCCCATGGGATTATTGGTTCCTGATCCGAGAAGGGTCCTCTGGGGTACTTCCGACAATCTATTCTACTAGACAAATCCACATGTGTCTTGTGTCTTGTAATCTGGGGATGAGTGGGTTGGAGGGACACATTGCTTCATCTTTTCCACTGACAGGCCCCAAATCGGGCTGGAACTAGCCTGATGTTCACTGGGAAGCAGGGTGTGGAGGCTGAGCTAGAATCCAGTTATCTGATCCCTTAGTCTGGGTCTCTTATCCCTGCACTGGCTTCCCCCTCACGCCAAGCTCATCCCACCTGCACTACACATGGAGAAAGACACAGATGGGGGGAAGAAGGTCAGAGTTAGCTGACGAGTTATTGGGATTCAAGTTGGGAAGAGAGTTTCTTTTCCCTTCTCTCACTAGATACAGGCTGGATGGAGATATTGGTGGGGAGGAGGATCTCAGTGATGAACATTTGCCTTGTTTCTATCTGTTTATTTCTTTACTTATTTGAGACAGGAATCTTGCTGTGTTGCCTAGGCTGGTCTTGAACTCCTGGGCCCAGACAATACTCCCTCCTTGGCCTTCCAGAGTGCTGGGATTACAGGCATGAGTCACTGTGCCTGACCTGCTTTTTTAAAAAACAATGACTACTAATGTTGCAATTAACAATCTTTTACTTAGTGGAATGTTACATTTAAATTCCAGAAAAGATTATTGGGTCAAGAGTACATATAATTTTGAGAGTTACAACTTTATGGAGGTTGTATCAATGTGGCTCCCCCACCAGCAAAGTATGAGAGTGCCTCTTTCTCCACTGGGTGTGATGGCTCATGCCTGTGATCTCAGCACTTTGAGATGCTGAGGCAGGAGAATCTCGAACCCAGGAGTTCAAGATCAGCCTGGGCAACATGGTGAAACCCCAGTTCCACAAAAAAGCTAAAAAAATCAGCTGCACATGGTGGTGTACACCTGTAGTCCCAACTACTAGGGAGGCTGAGGTGAGAGAATCGCTTGAGCCTCAGCAGGTTGAGGTCACAGTAAGCTATGATCATGCCACTGCACTCCAGCCCAGACGACAGGGCAAGAACCTGTTTCAAAAAAAAAAAAAAAGAGAGAGAGAGAGAGACTGCCTGTTTCTCTACAACCCTGTCAACCCACTATGCCATCAAATTGATTTTCTACTCGTCTTACAGGTGGGGAAAGGGCAGCTCAGTGCAGTTTTCATCTGCCATTGTTCTGAGATCTTTCCATGTTGACCTACTGAGATGTTAAATTACTGGGTAATAATCCATTCTGTGTGTACATCACACTGAATTCAGTCTCCTACTGACAGGCATTGGAAGGAATGGGGTTCTTTTATGATCTTGACATTGCTGAAAGCCACAGGCCAGTCATTTGGTAGAATACTCCTCCATTTGGGTTTGTCTGTTTCCTCATGATTCATTGAGGTTATGCATTTTGGGCACGAATACCCTACATGGTTATCCCGTGCATCATAACGGGAGGCACGTGGTGAGGGGTTTGCCTATTCCTGGTGACGTTAACTTTGATCTTTTGGTTGAGATTGTGTCTGCCACATTTCTCCACTACACTTTCCCCTTTGTAACTAGTAAATATGTTGTAAGGAGAGACTGGAGAACTAGAGATACTCTATTCATCAGCACACTTCCACCGACATGTACCTGATGGACCTTTTTTTAAAAAGGTAAAACAAAAGCTAAACATGTCTTACTATGTTACAGCTCTTTCACCAACCCTTCAATACTTTTCAGTGATATCAAGTGTAAAAACCAAACTGCTTCAAAATAGCACAGAAGACCGTGCCCCTCCTCTGAGCCCTCAAGCCAAATCTCTCCCACACTACCCCCACAAATGAGCTCCAGTCACACTTCTCATGTTGGGGGTCTTTGCTCCAGCAACTCTTTCTCTGCATGCCTGAAACGTTCTTTAATCCTCTGCAGCCTAGCACTTTGTGGCCACTTAGATCACAACCTACAATTCCCCCTGAAAATGACTTCTTACCATTCAACCTAACAAACCCACTCAGCTGATTTTTCATCACATTATTCTGTGTCCTCGTGCAGATTTTTGTCTACTGTGTTTGTTGTCTGCCTTTTCCCTAACAAAACATACTCTCCTGAAAGCAGGGTTTTGTCTATGTCATTTTAAGCTACATCCCCAGGGTCTGGGTCAGTGCCTGGCACTGAGAATGTGCTCAGTAAGTTAAGGAATCGCTGCATCCATTCTGTCAGTCAACAAGTCCTTCTGAGCATCCTGTCACTGGCCCATGCTGGTCTCAGCTGACAGGAAGGGAACTGAGTTCCTTGCAAGGTCTGGCGGGGACAGACAGCTCTGAGTACCAGTGACTCTTAGAACAAGGAGATGAGGCTTTCACAGAGGGAAGCACAGAGTGTGGTGTTGTTCTGCTGAAGCCCAAAGAGGTCAGGGAAGGCTTCCAAAGGAATACTGTTTGCCAAGCACAAAACAGCATGGGGAATGGCATTCCATGGACAGGTCTCAGCAAGTGCAAAGGCTTAGAGGTAATAGAAGTGCAAGCAGAATTCCAGGGTGGCTGAGATACAAGTTATGAGGGGAGTGGGCAGCAGTTAAGGCCAAAGAAGAAACACGGGATCTGCATTCCTTAGGACAGTGCCCTGTGGGCCCCTCACAAAGCTTCTCTCCTGCAACTGCTAGGTGCAAGAAATCAGACTTAGAATCAGACTGAGATTAGTAGTTTCTGCAGCTGGGAAGATGAGTGATGTGAGCTTGCATGTGTGATAGGCTGGCACTCAAGAAAGAACTCAGGGTTCTCTCCTCCCCAGTCTGAGGCCCCTCTCCTGCTTCCTGAAGCCCAGAGTCTCCACCTCTGTGAGTCAAACACCTTCCTGTTATCTGCCTGGTCCTAGGGCAACCTTTGGGTTGAGGTTAGAAGGAATGCCAATGGTTAACCTTGCGGTATTAAACATCCAGCTGAGGCAGATACTGTCTGGACTAGTCCAAGCTGACTGCCTGACTGTCCCTCCCTGCTGGCCCTAGCACCCAGACTCCAGATGGGAACACCACTTCATCCTTTGGAGCAGGGCTCTGAGACTCCACAAATGGTGAGGACTTACCAGAGGAACTGAACTTGACCTCCAACCCAACCTTCCATTCGCTGGTATTATTCTGAAGCCCTCATGGCCCGGGGGCCTGGCTCAGGGAGCAGGTCTCAATCCTGCAGTGGAGGGGGCATAAAGTTCAGTTCATGATCAGCCCCCAGGCCAGGGGCAGAGGATGAGAGGGTGGGAGCTCCATCTAGAGGAGCTCCCATGTTCAGGTGTTCCTAGACACGTGCCTGCCCTTCTCCAATCAGCACTGGGGTATAAAGAAGGAAAGAGGTCTGAGGGTTCCAGAGGCCTCTACCTGCTGGGGTCTTCAGAGGACCCAACCCTCTGGGAAATACAAATAAAATCCTCAGCCCTCCAGACAACTGAATGGACACCTCTTGGCCAAAGAGACCCCGGAAAAACTTTAAAATCTAAGTTTCCTGGCCGTGATGATAAGTCACTCACACCTCAGTACACCTGTTTCCTCATGAACCGTTACCAGGCTTCTTTCCCAAGACCTAAATAGAAACCAGCCCTGGAAAACCAAGAACAGGAGACTCCTTCACTGATTTCAACTTCAACCAACTGCCAGACTCCTTTCCCTTTCCCGATTTTGACATGACAGCTGATCAACTTACAAAACATTCCTGGCTGATCAATGACTCTCCACCATGGACCAGTTCTGGCTGGTTTACAGAAGCAGCACACAAAGTTCTTTGGGTCCTGTGTTTCACCTTTTGACATATAGAGCCTAATTCGACTGCATTTTAATGTCTCCACCCGGAAGAGAATATGGGACATATTTAACATGTTTTTTGGTACACATGTGTGCAACTCTCATGAATATTCATAAATCATCTTAAAACTTATTAAATATGTATGTTTAGCAAACTCATTTAGTGTAAAACCCCTGTCCGACCCTCACTTCAATTCCTAGCTTGTAGGTTGCAACCCAACCAAAGAAATAAAGCTCTCCCTTCCAAATGTACAGGTCTTGTGATTGTAAGCCAACATAACTGAAGACAAGAGTAGGATCCATGGAGCAGCCCAGGTTCCCCCCAGCGTGAGTGAATGCACTGGTGCCAGGCTGAGCCATTGACAGCTCAGTTGTTTCCCTGTCAGCTTTGGGAGGAAGGTGGGTAAGCTCTCCCCGATCTAAGATCTCCCACTTTTGAATTGAGATCTCGAGGACTTCATTTTTTCACCCTGATTCCCTCCATCCAGACCCTGCAAGAGCCATCTTTTTTGGCCCCAGGTTTCTAGTTGGGGAGGTTGGGGGCAGTTCAGCCTGAGTCATCTGGCCAGTCAGATTTGGTGAGGATGCTTGCCCTCTAGTGGCACATGAAGGAATGTCTTATGCTCTTCTGGGGAACCTAGATTCTAAGGAGACAGTCCCAGACCAGCTACCATCAGGAACATACATATTTCGGAATTATAAGAAAAAGTCTTGTGGATATTTTGGATCCTGGAAAAAAGCTAACTTGGAACAATATAAAGATTTATAGGCTAAAATGGAGAACTTTTGACAGAACATTTGACATGCCTAAATTAGTTTATTTGCAGGCACAGTAGGGTTCACAGTAGGGTTCAGGGCCTCTCAGAAGCAATGCGAGGTCTTTTTTTTTTTTTTTTGAGACAGAGTCTCACTTTGTCATGGGGAGTGGAGTGGAGTGGCATGATCATGGCTCACTGCAGCCTCGACCTCCCGGGCTCAACCATCCTCCCACCTCTGCCTCTCAAGTAACTGGGACTGTAGGCATGTACCACCACACCCTGCTAATTTCTTTATTTTTATTTTTTAATTTTTTATAGAGATGGGGCTCACCATGTTCCCCAAGCTGGTCTCAAATTCCTGGAGTCAAGGAATCCTCCCATGGGAGACCATTTTTAAGTGGTATTATGAGAGCTCTAAACACAGTCAGGCGTCTCAGATAACCTTAATAATTCAAAACTGAAGGAGTCTAACTCAAAACCTGACCAGCATATTCAAACCTATCTGCCACTATTGGACAGGTAGCTGGAGACACTGCACAAAGAATTACAGCCCAACAAATTGAATTACCTGGCTCAAGTATTTAATTGCTTCAGATTTTCTTTTAGTCAAACAAGGAAAAGTCTGTGCAGTGGCCCATAACACCTATTGCACTTACATTGACACTTCAGGTGAAGTAGAAACTCATATAGGGCTGGGCACAGTGGCTCATACCTGTAATCCCAGCACTTTGGGAGGCTGGGGCCAGAGGATCGCTTGAGCTCAGGCCCACCTGAGCAACAAGGTGAAACCCTATCTCTACAAAAACTACAAAAATTAACGAGGCATGGTGGCACATGCCTGTAATCCCAGCTATTTGGGAGGCCGAGGCGAGAGGATCACTTGGGCCTGGGAGGCATAAGTTGCAGTTAGCCTAGATCATGCAATTGCATTCCAAACTGATAGAGCAAGACTCTGTCTCAAAAACAAAGCAAAACAAAGCAAAACAAAAACAAAAAGAAGAACAGAAACTCATATAGAAAGAATTTCCAAACAAGTTAAATGATTACAAGAAATAAAACTACTGATCCTATCAATGATCTGTTTAGTTGGCTTTCTACCAAACAGAAATTCCTTTCAAGATGCTGTTGAAGGCTGGGCGGGCAGCTCACGCCTGTAATCCCAACACTCTGGGAGGCCGAAGCAGTTGGGTCACCTGAGGTCAGGAGTTTGTGACCAGCCTGGCCAACATGGTGAAACCCCATTTCTACTGAAAAATACAAAAAATTAGCTGGGTGTGGTGGCAGGCGCCTGTAATCCCAGCTACTTGAGAGGCTGAGGCAGGAGAACCCGCTAGGCAGAGATTGCAGTGAACCGAGATCACGCCACTGCACTCCAGCCTGGGTGACAGAGTGAGACTCCATCTCACAAAAAAAAAAAAAAAAAAAAAAGATGCTATTGAAGTCTTTGTTATAATTATAGTCTCCATCAAACTTTTCTTCATAACATTTAAATTACTCATAA
>NW_012117644.1:1106895-1131408 GCF_000951035.1 Colobus angolensis palliatus
ACAAAAATTAGCCAGGAGGCGGAGGTTGCAGTGAGCCGAGATCATGCCACTGGACTCCAGCCTGGGCAACAGAGGGATACTCTGTCTAAAAAATAAATATAAATAAATAAATAACTTTATAATATGTATAACCAACTGCTGTAAGTCTGCTGCTAAACCAGAATTATGCTGGCTTAATGCATATAACTTAAAGACAAGTTAAATTAGTAGCCCCACCTTTTGGCCCTTATGTTGCTTGATAGACCTTAGGGGTTGATGAATACCTGCCCACCTCTATTTCTGTCTGGCCAAGATGTTCAATTGGCTATAAGTCTCTTGGCCACAAGGGTCCCATGAAGGGACTGGATGGACCTGGAGCAGGTAGCCTCACCATGCTGGCAACGACATGGTACAAACAATTTGGCCATTGATGCTGACTATGGCAGATCTTGGCTAAAAGGAAGAAATGTGAAATAAAAAGAAAATCCAAAGACCCCTCAACTGACTGAACAAACCCCTCCTGGCCAAGGAGAACCCAGAAAAACTTTAAAATCTAGGTTTCCTGGCTATGATAAGACAGGAGGCTGGTCACACCTCAGTATACCCTCTTCCTTACTGTTACCAGGCCTTTTTCCTAAGAGTTAAGCGGAATCCTGTCCTGGAAAACAGAGTATGGAAGACTCCTCTGCTGACTTCAGCTTCAACTGCCTGATGCCATGGCCAGACTTCATTCTCTTTTCATGATTTGACATGACAGCTGACCAGCTCACAAAGTTATCCTTCCTGGTCAGTTCCTGTTAACCACGGGCTGGTTCTGGCCGATTTACAGAGGCTGCACACAAAGTGCTTTTGTGTCCTGTATTTCACCTTTTGATGTGTACAGCGTAAGTCTGCATTTTAATGTTAAGTCTCAGCTAGGTAGGGTGGCTCAATGCCTGCAATCCTAGCACTTTGGGGGGCCAAGGCAAGAGGATTGCTTGAGCCTAGGAGTTCAAGACCAGCCTGGGCAACATAATGAGACTTTGTCTCTATTTTTTTAATTTGTCATTTTCTTTTTTTTTTCTGAGACAGAGTATTGTTCTGTCACCCTGGCTAGAGTGAGATGGCGTGATCTCGGCTCACTGCAAGCTCCGCCTCCCGGGTTCACCCCATTTTCTTGCCTCAGCCTGCTGAGTAGCTGGGACTACAGGCTCCTGCCACCACGCCCGGCTAATTTTTTGTATTTTTAGTGGAGACGGGGTTTCACCATGTTAGCCAGGATGGTCTCGATCTCCTGACCTCATGATCCGCCTGCCTTGGCCTCCCAAAGTGGTGGGATTACAGGCGTGAGCCACTGCAACGGGCCATCATTTGCAAATTTCTTAACTGCATTACTGACTTTAGGGTGGAGCCCTTGGGATAACCAGGTCAGGAAAGCATGCAGTTTCTACAGCCTAACAAGCAGGCAAGCTGGAAGGCAAGACAGATCCCCCAAAATAAGGGTCCCATTTTATACCAGATCCTGGATCAACTCCCCCTGCCGAAAAGGGGAAATCAGCCCGTCTTCCGTGGAAGTCTTATCTCTCAGTGGGAGATAAGAGGGTATTTCCACACCTTTGAAGTGGCCAAGAACATGCTTCTCTAATCTAAATGTGCAAAGAGCTAAGTATTCACCCATAATTTCCATTGGCCATTCCTTAAAGTATATTTCCTACCTAGTTATTACACACCAAAGCTCTCTCATAATACGATGTAGTTTCTGATACCACCAAAAGTCAAAAACATCAGATACTGCAATGCAAAACAGAACAGAACCTTACATTTTGAGAAGAATTCATCAATTTTCAATTCCTGGGGTTCCAAGAGGAAAACAGGGTGTTTTTTTTTTTTTTCCAAAATGATGTCTCTGGCACTCCTGTTTTTCCTAGGGAGTCCCACACTGTTAGAGTTTGAATATCCTATTTTAATTAAGCTGACTCTTTTAACCATAGCGCTCTTAAAAATAAAAATCCTTTAATATCTCTTATTATCCGACTTCAGCCATGCCAAACTACCAATATTTCTGGCTTCTGAACTTTACTAAAGACAAACTCCCAGGTACTCAGAGAAAAAAAATTCAAGACAGTTTGTGGAGGGAAAGAAAATCAACAAATGTTTGACAGATCTCAAACTAGAAAGGACTCATTCCTTAAGTTGGGAATTGAACCCTGAGCCTGGGCTGCCTTTGTGAAAAGACAAAGCCTTTGCTACTGAGTTACAGCACTGGGCAGTCTCCATTGCTCTTCCCAGAAGGAGATAGAGTCGCCAACTTTGAGCTTGCAAAGGCTTTTATCGAATCAAGATAATTTTTAGGACTAAAAATGGCATGGACTCCAAAACTCCTGTCTGCTGGATGGTAGAAACCAAGAGAAAGTATCGCCACATGGTTACAAGGTGAAGCTCCCAAGGATATAAAACAAGACGAAAGACAAATTTCATCCAGCTTTTCAGGGACCTTCAGCAAAGTTTATAACTGATCAGTTTACTTGGCCATTTTGAACAGCAGGCTTACAGGTGTTGTAGTGAGAGACAGGACTAGCTGGATTTCCTAGGCCTACTAAGAATCCCTAAGCCTAGCTCGGAAGGTGAGCTCATCCACCTTTAAACATGGGGCTTGCAATTTAGCTTACACCCGACAAATCAGGTAGTAAAGAGAGCTCACTAAAATGTTAATCAGGCAAAAACAAGAGGTAAAGAAATAGCCAATCATCTATCGTCTGAGAGCACAGTGGGAGGGACAATGATCAGGATATAAAACCAGATATTTGAGCCAGCAACGGCTACCCTCTTTGGGTCCCCTCCGTTTGTATGGGAGCTCTGTTTTCACTCTATTAAATCTTGCAACTGCACACTCTTCTGGTACATGTTTGTTACGGCTTGAGCTGAGCTTTCACTTGTTGTCCATCACTGCTGTTTGCGGCCGTGGCAGACCCACTGCTGACTTCCACCCCTCCAGATCTGGCAGGGTGTCCACTGTGCTGCTGATCCAGTGAGGCACCCATTGCCACTCTGGATTGGGCTAAAGGCTTGCCATTGTTCCTACATGGTTAAGTGCCTGGGTTCGTCCTAATCGAGCTGAACACCAGTTGCTGGGTTCCACGGTTCTCTTCTGTGACCCACGGCCAATAATAGAGCTATAACACTCACTACATGGCCCAAGATTCCATTCCTTGGAATCAGTGAGGCCAAGAACCCCAGGTGAGAGAACAAGAGGCTTGCCGCCATCTTGGGAGCTCTGGGAGCAAGGACCCCTGGTAACAGTAGGCCTGCATTCTATCCTAAGGTACACCTCTTTATGGCAGAACAATATAGAAAGACACACAAAGCAAACCCAGATTCGCTACAGCTTAAGGCTAGCCTCAGAAGTCTTTTTTCTCATTAACCAAAACTTTCCTGTGGTAGGGCGGGAAAAGTGAAGAGCTCAGGAAGGCCAGAGAAAGACCCACCTATCCCAGAGACACTGAATCAAAAGTTCAGGCAGCCGCTCATTGGTTAAGAAGGGATCTTTTCCAGGAGTTGCCTCGGCTCTTAAGTGTCCCCGTTTGGGGAGCAAAAAGCTCTCATGTCCCAAGATCCTGTACACGCACAATTCTGTCACCCACAGTCATCAGCAAAAAGTGAAAGGTAGATTAATCCAAAGAGAATAGTAATTAATATCCCATGGTGCTAAATCCATTCTTAGCCAAGAGGCACTTTACTCTGAGAGGGGCTTTTAATCCCCTAAATCTTAGAAGGGACTCTAACACTCCTCAGTTGGGCCTCGAACCCAAGTTCAGTCAAGTGTCTTTGCCTTTTATTAAGAGGGGCCTTTAACCCACTCTGTCTTAGGAGAGACTTTAACTCCCCTAAGTCGAGCCTCTAACCCAATAACATCCTTTACCTGGGTACCCCGCCACTTACCCGAAGATAGACCATTGGTGCTGTAGTCTATTTCCTTTGAATTGGGTGTTTCCTTAGGGTTCGACAGGAAGATGTTACCAGAAAGTGATCCAGATCCAGACCCCAAGAGAAGGTTCTTGGATCTCGCACAAGAAAGATTTTGGGGTTAGTCCATAGAGTAAAGTGAAAGCAAGATTATTAAGAAGGTAAAGGAATACAGAATGACTACTCCACAGGCAGGGCAGTGACTTGAGCTGCTCCACTAAGGATGCTTGTTGTTACTTCTTGATTATATGCTAAACAAGGGGTGGATGATTAATGAGCTTTCAAAGGAAGCAGTGGCCAATTCCCGTAACTGAGGATTCCTCTCCTTTTTAGACCATTTAGGGTAACTTCCTGATGTTGCCGTGGCTTCTGTAATCACGGCACTGGTGGAGTGTCTTTTAGCATGCTAATACATTATAATTAGCATATAATGAGTGATGAGGACAATGAGAGGTCACTTTGGTCGCCATCTTGGTTTTGGAGGGTTTGGGCTGGCTTCTTTACCACATGCTATTTTATGAGCAAGGTCTTTGTTATCTTGTTATCTGTTATCTTGTGCTCACCTCCTTGCTCATCCTGTCACTTGGAATGCCACACCTCCTAGGAATGCAGCCCAGTAGGTCTCAGCCTCATTTTACCTAGCCCCTATTCAAGATGGAGTTGCTTTAGTTGAAACACCTCTGACAGACCCACCAGAGGAGCCCTTCAGTTTGCATTAATATGTGTGGCTACTTATTTCACAGATACTATGTGTCAAATGTCGGCACAATGTCAACAGCTCACCCTCTTGGTTGTTGAGTTTCCGCATTACACAAATAAGGAAGCAGGCCCAGAGGAGAGCCTGGGAAATGAAGTTGGAGAGACCCATCCTGGCGTTGCTTGATTTAGGGATTTAGACTGGGAATGACTCCTCCATAGATCTGAAAGAAGAAACTACATACTGTGCATAGTGGCTTCTTTTCTGCCAGCCCTAAACAGCTCAAGAATGGAGAGTCTCTCAGTTATGAGGCTGGGTGTGAAGCATTTTTTTTTTCTTTGAGAGAGGTCTTGCTATGTTGCCCAGGCTGGTGTCCAACTCCTGGGCTCAAGGGATCCTCCCACCTTGGCCTTCCAAAGTGCTGGGATTACAAATGTGAGCCACCACACCTCACCTGAAGCATCTTGGTTCATGCATCTAGCAAACCTTTGGGCTGTGTCTCTCAACCCCATTGGACCTGAGGTCTCCCTAAAACAATTATTTGGCTACAACCCCTTTAATATCCTGAACTTAGCCAAACAGTTATTTTAAAAATCAATATTCATATATAACTAAAGAAGAAACAGAGGAAAAGTATTTGTAATATGTATTTCAATATATAAATATTCATTTTGACTCCATTAGCAGATAGCAGTCACTGCCCTGCTTGCACTTGTTTTGAATCAGTGAGCCTGCAGCTGCCAAGTGCAGACTAACAAGAGGTAAATAACCTATATACCTCGAGCAGCTCTGACTTTAACTTCTTCTTTTTTTTTTTTAATCTCTTTTTAGACATGAGGTCTCACTATGTTGTCCCAGTTGACCTCAAACTCCTGCACTCAAGTGATCCTCCTGCCTTGGCCTCCAAAGTACTGGGATTATAGGTGTGAACCACTGTGCCTGGGCTTTTATATTCTTTTTAAGTGCACATTTTAATATTTAGCTTGTCAGCCTTAAGTAATGAGGTCCAGAAAGCTTGAGGATAGCCACACAGGAGCATAGATTCAAATTGTCCTGAATATACACTTTGATTCACAGCAGTTACAAGAGAGTTTTTAAGGAAACAGAATAATTCCTAAGTTGTTTATCAATAATTTAAAATAAGATAACATAAGCAATTGATTGGCTATACATTGTTTTTATATCACAAATTCCAGGAACAGATAATGGGTGAGGCAGGTAGTCAGGGACAAAACACCTTGAAACAATTGTCTCTGGGCATGGGTGGAGAGGATATGACTAAAGTTCCATACTCTTGCTTTTCTGGGCCTGATAAATTGGGCATGTCTCACATCATGAGACTGCTCTGAGCTATTTTTCTTTTCTCAAGCTTTATACCAAATTCTAGGCTGTGGGCTTTCATTCGTTCAGTAAGTATGTATTGAGTATTTATTGTTTGGGTAAGGGACAAAGGACAAGATGGAGGAAGGTGAACAAGAAGGCACAATCCATGTTGCTTCTGGGTTCTTCCTCACCAACTTTCCCGCGCACGGGAAAATGTAGCCTGCACCCGGGAAGATGCAGATCAACCGAGCATGTGCAGTGACATCAAACCGGGGACACCGAAATTCAAGAAGCCACTCTTACACACACGCCCCAAACTCCTCCCCTTCCAATTCCCAGGCATAAAAGTCCACCGCCGGCAGGAGCTGGTGTGACTTCTTTGGCCCCTCTTACTTGTGGACCAGAGAACCTCACCCAAGAGCGCCGGCGCAACTTCCCTGGTCCCCCACACCTGAGGACCAGAGAACCTCGCCCGAGAGTGTGTGCATATTTGCAATAAAAGACTGCCACTTTCTTATGTACTTTGGCCTCATGTTTAATTATTTAGCTCTCCTAAATTAAATTAAACAAAACAGTTGGTGCTGAAACCCAGGAAGAGACCCTTCCTCAACATCCCCTAGGAGTCTGAGGAACCTCCTCCCCAGTGAACTGGCTCCCAACCCAACCAGCCACCAACACCGAACAAGTGTTCCACCTTTTTACTGGTGCCGCTCTGAGAATTTCTTCTTCGGTGAATACTCCCCTTTGTTAAGCATCTCTGTATGTTTCTGTGTCCTTAGCCTAGAGTCGAACATACACCCAAGGACGTAGCCACCCTGTGGCGCAGTGAGGTCTTCAACCTGGAGACGTCCGTCTTGAAGTTCCTCAATTCTCCGTTAGTGGCTCCAGGAGCCCCCGGTCTCCAGCAGCAGCAAAGGACGCTTTGCCACTGCGTGAGGTCGGTTTCCATTTCTGGTGGTTAAACAATGGGAACCTCACAATCGAAAATCCCTAGGAACACCCCCTTAGGGTGTCTCCTCCAAAACTTGGAAGCCTTACATTTAGCTCAAGATTTAAAACGAAAGCGGCTAATTTTCCTCTCCACTGTGGCATGGCCGCAGTATAAATTAGACAACTAATCTCAATGGCCACCAGACGGCACACTTGACTATAACATTCTATTAGATCTCTCTAATTTCTGCCAAAGGCTTGGAAAGTGGTCAGAGATTATCTACGTCCAAGGTTTTTGGGACTTGTGCTCTTGCCCAGACCTGTGAGCCCAGTATTCAATGGCCCAGGTCTTGTTAGTTAAAACCCAGCCCTCGGCCCCCACACCACAAGCAGAGGAAGATTCTACTTCCATCTCAGACAAGGCCAATGCCGGGGCACCTCCCTCCCGACCTACCAACCCCCCTCCCTATGCTCCTCCTACCACCCCTCCCTCAGCCACTCCTCTCACCTCTCCCATTTCCGCCCACACTCGCTCCAAGACTGTGGTAGCGGCCCCAACCGCCTCTACCGGTCAGCCTGCCCCAACCCCCTCTACCGGTCAACCTGCCTCAACCCCCTGTACCGGTCAGCCGGTCTCAACCTACCCGACTGGTCAGTCTGTTTCAACCTCCCCTGTTAGTTTGTTGGCCCCCCTCCGAGAGGTCGCCGGAGCTGAAGGACTAGTTAGAGTCCATGTCCCTTTTTCCTTGGCAGACCTTTCCAAGATTGAAAAACGGCTCGGCGATTTCTCTGCTAACCCCACCCTATATTCCAAGGAGTTTCGATACCTATGTCAGGCATATGATCTAACCTGGCATGACTTACAGGTCATTTTTTCCTCCTCCCTTAACCAAGAGGAAAGACAGTGTATTCTTGCAGCCACCAGGCAACATGCTGATCAATGGCATTTAACTGACACCATCGTCCCGTTAGGAGAGATGGCTGTCCCGCCCATTGAACCAGATTGGGACTACCAACCACAACAGCCCGGCCGCCGTAGGAGAGACATTATGGTTCAATGTCTCTTGGCCGGTATGCAGGCAGCCTCTAACAAAGTGGTCAATTTTGATAAACTAAAGGAAATTATCCAGCACTCAGATGAGAACCCAGCTTCCTTCCTAAATCGCCTTACAGAGGCACTAGCCCAATTTACCCTGCTAGACCCCACCTCCCCAGCCGGGGCAGCTGTCCTAGCCTCCTATTTTATCTCCCAGTCAGCCTCAGATATTTGAAAAAAGCTAAAAAGGTTGAAGATAGGTCTCAAACCCCCATACAGGACTTAGTAAAATTGGCCTTTAAAGTTTTTAACTCCAGAGAAGAAGCAGCTGAGGCCGCAGAGCTACACAAGGAGAAAAGAAGGGCTGCACTTCAGGCGCAAGCTTTAGTGGCTGCCCTCCAACCAGCGTTGCCCACTCTGCCAGCAGGGAAGACAAAGGACAAGTCTCCTAAAGGCTCCTGCTATAAATGCGGAGACCCAGGACACTAGGCAAACCAGTGTCCCCAGGCCAAACCGGCCACTCCGTCTGGCCCATGCTGTAAGTGTGGCACAACTAGGCATTCGGCAAAAAGGTGTCCAAATCCTCGCCTGCCTACCACGCCGTGCCCAACCTGCCAACAGGAAAGACACTGGAAGTCCGATTGCCCCGCCAGCAGGGCAGGCGTTGCGCCTCAACGTGGTGCCTCTCCTCAAGAGTCGGGAGGCTCCTTCCAGCTCCTACACCTGGACAACGACTGATGATGCCCACACTCGGAGACCCCCGTCACCCTTGCTGAGCCCAGGGTAGCGCTACAGGTAGCAGGTAAGCCAATTTCTTTTCTCCTCATTATGGAGGCTACCTACTCAGTTTTGCCATCCTATAGTAGACCTAGCCAACTCTCCACTATTTCAGTAGTAGAAGTAGACAGTAAGCCATCTAACCCTCGCCAGACCTCAATGTTACACTGTTGCCTAGACTCAATGTTAAACTGTTGCCTGGACTATGCCTGTTTTGCCCACTCTTTCCTCATCATGCCCTCATGTCCCACCCCGCTCTTAGGATGACACATCTTAACCAAACTTTCCATAGATACACGTCAATTGTGGGTAACCCTACTTCCCCTTGCCCTTACCAGACTACGGGCGACACCTAGAAGCCCTACAGGCCTTAGCCCATTTGAACTAGTATACGGGTGCCCCCTGGCACTACAAGAACTCCCTACCCTCCCCATGCCGTTAGCACCCTACCTTCCATACCTTTCTCTTTTAAGACAATTACTTAGAGAATATGCTGAGAGGCCACTTCCTCAACCTACACAAGGAAATCCAGACACCCCTTTGGCTCTTTCTCCAGGTGACCAGGTTCTACTCAAGGATCTACATGCAAAGGGCCTTATTCCTAAGTGGAAGAGCCCATATACAGTAATTCTTACCCCTTCTACAGCAGCCAAGCTTTTAGGTCACAGTTCCTGGGTCCATTTTACTCAACTGAAAAGAGCCCCGCCCCCTCAGGCTCAGTGGCAGTCCACTGAACTGTCACCCACCCGTCTGAGAATAACCAGACTAAATACAAACTAAATGAGCTACGCTCTTCTGAAATTCTCCTGCTTTCTCACTATTCTCCATCTCAACTTAACTGACTTTTCCCTCACAAACCCCATAGATACCCTCCTCCCTGACCCATCCCCCAACCAGTGGGTCTCCCAACTTTTTACTCTCATAGAAGACCTAGCTTGTCAGGGTGCCCTTTGTGATTTCAGCAATGTTGAACTTACTCTCTACACTTTTGCCACCATTATTATGGTTCACTCTAATCCCCCTAGTTACTCCTACTAATCCTAACTTTGTATCGAAATTTTCTATAACTGAAACCTGGTCTACAGACAATCAGGTACACTCACTCATGCAGGGCACCGCAGAATGTCCCCCCCAAGGGCTGTCAATCTGCCTTCTCCCTAAACTTTTCCCTAAGTTCCATCACTGGAGGCCTCCCGGCCATATGTTTCTTACATGACCAAACAGAATATAATTATAAGAACTACTGGCACATTCTCATGGCTAACACTTATTCGCCAGGGACTTAACCCAGGCTACCAGAGTAAGAAACCTCTCCCAATGCTTCCTTTGCGTTGCACTCGGTAAAGCTCCCTTAGTGGCAGTCCCTCTACCAGCCGCTTTCAATATCACCACCGACTCTACCAGCTCCTCTCAAGCAACATCCTCGCCTCAAGTCCTACTATACCGTAATCCACAGAGTCAAACCCTTCCTTTTTGCTACTCTACTCCCAACTCTTCATGGTGTAGTCACACCCAAGCTCCCAAGGGAATCCTGACGGCCCCCGTTGGCAGCTACTTCTGGTGTAACCAAACTTTATCTAAAACTCTTAACCCCACCTCCCTCTCCCAATCCCTTTGCATCCCAGTGTCTTTAGTGCCTAGCTTAACCCTATATAGCGAAGGGGAATTGTCTGAACTAGCTTCCCAGCTTACCACTCCCAGCAATAAAATCCAAAAGTGGGCCGTTTTTCTTCCCTTAGTCATCGGGGTTTCCCTAGCATTGTCCCTAATAGCCTCAGGACTTGGGACAGGGGCACTCGCCCACTCAATTCAGTCCATACGGGCTCTCTCCACTCAGGTCCAGGAAGCCATAGAGGCTTCAGCTGAAAGCCTGGCCTCTTTACAGCGTCAGATTACCTCAGTGGCCCAGGTAGCAGCACAAAATAGGCAAGCATTAGATCTTCTTACTGCTGAAAAAGGAGGAACATGCCTCTTCCTAGGAGAAAAGTGTTGCTATTATATAAACAAATCAGGCCTGGTTGACACCAATGTCCAAACATTAAACAAAATCAAAAAGGAGCTTCAACAATTTAACGCCCCCTTAACCCCCAGACCACCGGTATGGCTGCTGCCTGTAGTGCAGCAGATGCTTCCATTCCTAATTCCCATACTAATCCTCTGCCTTATGTCATGTCTTGCTCCCATTTTAATAAAATTTCTCCGAGCCAGGGTCCAAGAGATCACCCAAGTCACCTTCAATCAAATGCTCCTGCATCCCTACATGCAACTGCCAACCTCAGACCCTAACTACGCCCCTAACAGCAGGAAGCAGCCAGACAGACAACGGCACCCAAAATTCTTATAATCAATAAGAGGTTGGACTGTTTGGGTGAGGGACAAAGGACAAGATGGAGGAAGGTGAACAAGAAGGCACAATCCATGCTGCTTCCGGGTTGTTCCTCACCAACTTTCCCACGCACAGGAAAATGTAGCCCGTGCCCGGGAAGATGCAGATCAACCGAGCATGCGCAGAGTGACATCAAGCCAGGGACACCGAAATTCAAGAAGCCACTCCTACACACGCGCCCCAAACTCCTCCCCTTCCAGCTCCCAGGTATAAAAGTCCACCGCCAGTAGGAGCCGGCCGGTGTGACTTCTTCGGCCCCCCTTACTTGTGGACCAGAGAACCTCACCCGAGAGCACCGGCATGACTTTCCTGGCCCCCCACACCTGAGGACCAGAGAACCTCGCCCGAGAGTGTGTGCATATTTGCAATAAAAGACTGCCAATTTCTTATGTACTTTGGCCTCATGTTTGATATTTATTTAGCTCTCCTAAATTAAATTAAATTAAACAAAACATTTATGTAATTTGGAACTCTTCTGGAGTTACAATTTAACTTACTTTCTCACCTCCAAATCATTATCACCTCAGTGAGGACGAAACCCAATGATTTTTTTTATCTTGCCAAAATTCCTATCTGTGGGGTCTGGGAAGTCATGCCCTACAAATCATAAATTCTCATCAGATGGGTTTTATTTAACCCTATATATCATGACTTACTTTCCAACCTGACTCTGGAATAACGTAATGAGACAAGGAAGAAAAGCAAAATATTTTAATATTTTTACCTCAAAACATGTTTCTTTGCCATGTCTTGAAATGGCCCTGCAAATGTCCTGTGTGGGGGAAAATTTTCATCCGTAAAGAATTTCTGTTAACATAACTACATCTTTTTCTTCCAGGCCCTTCCAATCATAAAGAGATTAATTAAAAGTGTAGCACCTTTTACAGATGTGAATAGGAAACACTTGTCATCTATTGTCTCTAACGGCAACTACTGTAAGACTTCAAAAGAACCTTGGTCTCCACAATCTTTTTTTCTCAACCTGAACATTTCTTTTCTATCAGTCCCAGTTCTTTAGACAAACTCAACCAATTGTCAACCATAAAATTTACCTAGAGCCTGAAAGCTCTGCCACCGCACTTTGAATTGTCCCGCCTTCCAGGACCAAACCAATGATTGATTGATTGATTGATTTTTAGATGGAATCTCCCTCTGCTGCCCATGCTGGAGTGCAGTGGTGTGATCTTGGCTCGCTGCAACCTCCGCCTCCTGGGTTCAAGTGATTCTCCTACCTCAGCCTCCCGAGTAGCTAGGATTATAGGTGCCTGCCACCAAGCCCAGCTAATTTTTTGTATTTTTAGTAAAGACAGGGTTTCACTATGTTGGTCAGGCTGGTCTCAAATTCCTGACCTCAATATCAGCCTGCCTTGGCCTCCCAAAGTGCTAGGCATGAGCCACTGTGCCCAGCTGATGTATTTCTTAAATGCATTTGATTAATGTCTCATGCCTCCCTAAAATGTATGAAACCAAGCTGCACCCTAGACCACCTTGGACACATGTTCTCAAGACCTCCTGAGGGCTGTGTCATGGGCCATGGTCACTCATATTTGGCTCAGAATAAATCTCTTCAAACATTTTACAGAGCTTGACTCTTTTCATTGACATCAATGAGGCCTAATCTGATCACGCTATAACACTGCAAGTCCCCATCCTTCTCCCCTGATTGTTTTCAAAAGCAGTGATCTGTTGAGGTGCTCATTTTTGTAACCCCAGTTTCTAGAAAAGTGCCTGGGTGAGAGTATGTAGGATCTCCATAAAAGTTGAATTAACGAATTTTTTAATGACTGTACCTCCAGACAGGAGCTGTCTTCTGGGCTCCCAGAGTCTCTGACAAACCTCTCCCACAATGAGTTTACCAACAGCAAGGACTTTCCTGGATGACTTCCACTGGGTTGGGGATTAAGGATTGAAAGGGGAAAAGCTGTGTGTGGAATATTCTGGCTGTGCTGACTGTGGACTTAGTCCTTGTCTTCCCGCATCCAGTGTAGTATCTGGAGGAAGAATGCCTGGGCTTCACTAGCACCACCGAGGAAGCCCGTAAGAATATTTCCCATCTATGTAGATTCAACTGGAACCACTGTGGAGAGGTGGTACTTGCCTGCAAATGGCACTTCATTCCAGGACACCTGCCTTCATGAGTGCTCCCCAAACTTGGGGCCCTGGATCCAGCAGGCACTCATGGCTTCCTGGCACCCAAGAGCTAGCAGAGGAGCTGAATTTTCCAGGCATCTCTGCAGGCTGGAACCCCAGCTCCAGTTCTATTCAGGGCTGGGTTGCTGGGATTCTTGAGCCCGAGCCCTTCTTTTCTACCAAAATCTCCCAGGTGGATCAGAGCTGGCGCAAAGAGCAGGTGCTGAATGTGCCCCTGTGCAAAGAGAACTGTGAGCAATGGTGGGAAGACTGTCGCACCTCCTACACCTGCAAGAGCAACTGGCACAAAGGCTGGAACTGGGGACTCAGGTAAGGGCTGGGGTGGGGCAGGAAAGGAGGGATTTGGAAGTGAAGATGCATGGGTGTGGAACAAGTTTGTGACATTTTGGGTTTGTAGGGCTGGCAGAATCAGAGACGCTTTTGGGCCCAGTGGCTAAAGGTCTTCCCTCTTCCCTCCAGGGTCTAACAAGTGCCAAGTGGCAGCTGCCTGACTACCTTTCCATTTCTATTTCCTCACACCCACTGCTCTGTGCAGTGAAATCTGGAGTCACTTCTATACGGTCAGCAACTACAGCCAAGGGAGCAGCCGCTGCATCCGGATATGGTTTGACCCGGCCCAGGGCTACCTCAGTGAGGAGGTGGTGAGGTTCTATGCTGCAGCCATGAGTTGTGCTGGGCCCTGGGCAGCCTGACCTCTCCTGCTCAGCCTGGCCCTAATGCTGCTCTGGCGGCTCAGCTGACTCCTTTTACCTTCTGATACTTGGTCATCCCTGCCCTGTTTAGCCCCACAGCTCCCAACTATTTGGTTCCTGCTCTATGGTCTTGTCTCTGACAGCCACTTTGAATAAACTAGACACCGCACATGTATCCTGAGAATTATTCAGGTATGAATGGGAATGTGGCTGTTTTGTTTCCCAATTCTCATTGATTGAAGCTAGTTAGACTGGGTTAGTTCCCAGCTCTGATGCTTGCTATGAACTAGCCTGATAATTAAGTATTCTTCTAAGGCAGGAAACATTCATAGCTCTCAATTTTATTTTTCACTATAGCTCCAATCTAGAGCCACGCCCAGGCGTTTTTCTGTTTTTGAGACAGTCTCACTCTCTCACCCAGGTTGGAATGCAGCAGCATGATCTCAGCTCACTGCAACATCTGCCTCCTGGGCTCAAGTGATCCTCCCACCTTGGCCTGGAACTACAAGCATATGCCACTACACCTGGCTAATTTTTCAATTTTTTATAGAGAGGAAGTCTTGCAATGTTGTCCAGGCTGGTCTCAAACTACTGGGCTCAAGCAATCCTCTTACCTCAGCCTCCTGAGTAGCTGAGAATATAGGTGTGAGCCTCCACACTCAGCTAACAAATATAATATAAGACGTATTATATATATAATAGTAGAGACAGGGTCTCACTATTTTACCTACGTTTGTCTCAAACTCCTGGGCTGGAGTGATCCTCCCAAAATTCTGGGATTACAGGCATGAGTAACTGTGTCTGGCCACAAGTCATGTTCATTTCTTGCTCAAGCTACAATGTTGAATGTGGGTTGTCAGGGGGGATTCGGTTTATTTCTCATTCCTGGACTACATTAGCAGCCAGTGGGTTCTGCTTCTTACTCAAGAACCCACGCTGATGGAGGCTCCATCTTCCATGAAACAGGAAGAGGGAACTTGGCAAATTCCATAAGGCTCTTCAAATTTCCACCCATTACTTGTTTCAGTGGCCAAATCAAGTCATGAGCATTCCTAAATTCAAGAAAGCCAGGAAAACATAATCCTATCACATACTTGGAAGGAGAGGAGAATCACAAGGTTTGCAACAGACCTAATGATGACTAAAAAGACTTTGTTATTTTCTCATTAGTTTCTGCTTCTGGCATTGTCATAGTTACAAATTTAATTTTTTGGTTAGATCCTAGTAAGAAGGAAGACCAACTCTCTATACATATACAAGTAACTACATCAATATGAAAAGTGGAGCAATCCACCGATGACCACCCTGGCTAGTCTTGTAAACAAGGCCAATTGATGCCCTTTTTGCCCTTCATTTATTTCGATTCATTATTATTTATTATTTTTATTTTTTGAGACAGGGTCTCCTTCTATTGCTCAGGCTGGAGTGCAGTGGCACAATCATGGCTCACTGCAGTCTTGACCTCCTGGGTTCAAATGATCCCCCAACCTTAGCCTCCCAAGTAGCTGGGACTACAAGCACATGCCACCATGCTCGGCAAATTTTTTGTATTTTTTTGTAGAGATGGGTTTTGCCATGTTGCCCAGGTTCAAGATGGATCTTGAACTGCTGCATTCAAGTGATTCATTCACCTACCTTGACCTCCTAAAGTGGTGGGATTACCGGCGTGAGACACCTCTGCCAGCCCACTGATTTGTTTTTTTGAACCAAAAGCATAGTTGATCAATGCAAAAGCTAATAATCGGACATTAACACAATTCAAAACTCTTGCACTTTAAAAGACACCCTTAAGAAAATTAAAAGACAAACGACAGACTAGAGGGAAATATTTGCAAAACACATCTGATAAAGGATCCCTATCCATAAAATACAAAGAACACTTACAACTCAGTAATAAGAAGGCAGACAACCCAATCAAATAATGGGCAAAAGAAATGAACAAATATTTCATTAAAGACAATACACAAATTATGAATAGTTACACAAAAAGATGCTCAACATTATTAATCATTAGAAAAATGGAAACTAAAACCACAGTGATATACCATTTTATACCTACTGGAATGGCAATAATAATAAGACAGGCAATAACAAGTGTCGGCAAGGATGTGGAGAAATGGGAACACTCACACAGTACTGGTGGGGACATAAAATGGCACAGCCCTTTGGAAAACAGTGTGGCAGTTTCTCAAAAAGTTAAATGTAAAACTGCCATACAACCCAAAATTCCACTCCCAGGTGTCTACTCAGGAGAAATGAAAACAAGCATAACAAAACTTAAATAGGAATATTTGTAATATTCATATTTATGTATGTAAATATGATACATCATTTATGCATGTAAGTATGATGTATCATATTATGTATCATTATACATAATAGCCCCAAGCTGGCAATAACCTAAATTTTTAGCAACTGGTGAACGAATAGACAAAATGTGGTGAATCTATACAGTAGAAGACTGTGCAGCAATGAATCGTGATGACACTTGCTATGTCGTGGATGGATGAGCCTCAAAAACATTATGCTAAGTGAAAGAAGCCAGACCTAAGAGGCTTCATGTGGCTGATTTCACTTACATGAAATGCGCAGGAAAGACAAATTTATAAAGGCAGAAAGTAGGGTAGTAGCTGCCTGGGGCTGGAAGTGAGAACAAGGATTAATTGTAAATGGGCATGAGAAGGGATGAAAATTGAAGAGATGCTTCTGAGTTTCTGTGGGGTGTGTCCATGAGGGAAAGTAAGAATGAAGACCGATCTAAATTGCCTCCTGCTGAGAAGGGCCGGTGTACTGGGAAATGGCAGTCAGAGCTCCCTCAGAAGCCTATCTGAGGGTTCCTGGCTGAAGGGACCATCATCTGAGACTCCGGTTGCATGACCATTTGGAGTTTGATGGCCTGAAGGCAAGAAGAGAAAAACCAGGTTATTAGAAAACACGTATTAAAACGAAACAAGGGAGGGTAAGGACAGTTTAAAATCCCAAGGCCTTTTACCAGTTTGCACAGGGAGAGGGAAGCCAAAAGCCCGACTGGTAAAAAAAAAATCTTTATGCTTTTGCCAGCATGTCAGGCTCTTGGGTTCCCTTGCCTGAGCCTAATCCTAAGCCAACCAGCTGAAGGTTTGGGAAATTAACTCTTTCCGGTTAGGAGGATGCAGCTGAGGGGAGTGTCCTATAGTACGGAGACACAATTACCTATTAGTAAAGAGAGGACAGTGGAGAAGAAAGGGAAGAAAAAGGTGCTTTTTAAAGGAGTCCCAGGGGTTCAGGATGCATTCGAAAGGGGTACACAGTGAAGATGAATGGCTACCCATCTAGAAAGAGGGGAGAAGGCATCCCTGACTCCTATCTCTTTCTAGCAGATACCAGGGGTACATGAGGGAGAGAAGAAAGAGCGTCCTCTTTCCCTCTTCTGTCCTTGCATCCCCGAGTCCTGGTGACTTTGGCAGGTGCTGCCATGGGTGCCACAGTGGCTTGCATCCATGAAGCAGGGAGTGCCTGGAGAATAGGAATTATCAGCTAGGTGCAGTGGCTCACACCTGTAATTCCAGCACATTGGGAGGCCGAGGTAGGCAGACCACAAGGTCAGGCATTTGAGACCAGCCTGGCCAACATGGTGAAACCCCATCTTTACTGAAAATACAAAAATTAGCTGGGTGTGGTGGTGCAGGCCTGTAGTCCCAGCTACTTGGGAGGCTGAGGCAAGAGAATCACTTGGATCCGGGAGGCAGAGGTTGCAGTAAACCAAGATCACACCACTGCACTCCAGTCTGGGCAACAGAGTAAGACTCCGTCTTGGAAAAAAAAAAAAAGAGAGAGAGAGAATAGGAATTATCCATTCTTACCTATGTCTCTATCCCCACTACAGTCAGTAGTCTTGGAGTTCCCTAGACCTCATTTATGCCGCAGATATTAGCATGACTTTCATCCATGAAATGGGAGGCTTGGCTTGATTGGCAGGAATTAGCCATGCTCACCTGCACGCACTGTGCCTTTTTTGTTTTTTTTTGGGTTTTTTTTTGAGACAGAGTCTTGCTCTGTTGCTAGGCTGGAGTGCAGTGGTGCAATCTCAACTCACTGCAACCTCCGACTCCCTGGTTCAAGTGATTCTCCTGCCTCAGTCTCCTTAGTAGCTGGGATTACAGGCAAGCACCACTATGCCCAGCTGATTTTTGTATTTTTTTTTTTTTTTTGAGATGGAGTCTTACTGTGTCGCCCAGGCTGGAGTGCAGTGGCATGATCTCAGCTCATTGCAACCTCCGCCTCCCGGTTCAAGTGATTCTCCTGCCTCAACCTCCCAAGTAGCTGGGATTACAGGCATGTGCCACCATGCCTGGCTAATTTTTGTATTTTTAGTAGAGATAGGGTTTCACGGTGTCTGTCAGGATGGTCCTGATCTCCTGTCCTTGTGATCCACCCGCCTCGGCCTCCCAAACTGCTGGGATTACATGCATGAGCCACCATGCCCGGCCGCACTGTGCCTTTTAACCTCTGTTATTATCTGCCTCTGAATCCCTTAGATCCAGTTTTCTTTCCTGGGCCTTTGACCCGAAGCTTGGAATTGAATTTAGAACAAAAACGTGTCTAGGGAGAGCTGCATGGACTCCTTATCATAAACCAAATGCTAAGGAAGATGAAGCCACAGAATTGAGTCCTCCTTCAACAAGGGAGAGAAAAAGATGTCTTGTGACATACCCAGATAATTGGTGGCTATAGTTGTGTAAGCTGGGATTTGGGTGCATGGTGCTTGGCTTTGGTTAGTTCTTACTTTCCAAAAAAGGAAACCTCCGATTGATAGGCATCCTATTTATTCCCATCACCTGGCAGGATTTGCAGGATAATTGCTCAGAACTAGAATATTGATCCAGATTTTTATTTATCCATCCCCTTCTTCTTTCTGAACTGCAGCTGGAGATTGCTGGTTGGTTCACGGGAACAAGCAGGGTTGGCCTAAAAATATAGGCAAAAACTTAAACACTAATGACTTTAGAATTTATTGACAAATGTATGATGTTTTGAAACATAATTTCTCACTCTTCAGTCCTCATTTTTGTTAAAAAAGCAAATTATGATAGGATTTAATTGTTTGCAAAATAGACTTTAGTCATATACTTGGCCTGATTATTTGCATAAAGTGCAGGAAGAATAACTATTTCTGCATACGTCTTTTAGATTGGCTTTGATGGAACTCTGTTCCTCAAGGAATTTCAGATAAGACATTTTAAAACTGAGCCCAGCCATGGATTTGTATCCTCAAATAACTGTAAATTGGATGACCTTCTCCTCTTAAGGTCCCATGATAAATTTGGAGCTCCTAGATCTGTTAGAAAGTGACATTCTTGGCTGGGCGTGGTAACTCACACCTATAATCCTAGCACTTTGGGAGGCTGAGGTGGGTGGATCACCTGAGGTCAGGAGTTCGAGATTATCCTGGCCAACAGGGTGAAAACCCATCTCTACTTAAAATACAAAAAGTTAGCTGGGCGTGGTGGTGAGCGCCTGTAGTCCCAGCTACTCAGGAGGCTGAGGCAGGAGAATCGCTTGAATTCAGGAGGCAGAGCTTGCATTGAGCAGAGATTGTGCCACTACATACACTCCAGCCTGGCGACAGAGCAAGACTCTGTCTCAAAAAAAAAAAAAAAAAAAAGAATACTGACAGATAGTTTCCAAATTCTGGAGAAGTCAGGCAGAGAGAGAGAAAAATATGCTTCAAATTTTGTTCACAGGAATGTAGCTTACTCAATTATTAAAGGCCCTAAATAGTTCAAAATAGGTTTCTTTGACTCTGAGAAACAAAACAAGGATCAGCAATATTCCAGGCAAAAGTCAAAAAGGTTGCTTCAGCTTTCTGAGTTCAGTCCATTCAATTCTTGTTATGCTTGATATTTCTGAACATTTTAGCTCTTCATTAGTCACGTACATTTTCCTTTATTCCAATATCACAATCTCCAAAGTTATCAGAAACCTGTATTTGAGAGCACCGGTCAGAGTCCTATAGCTTATTACAAACCAACTTTTTTTTTTTTTGGGGACAGGGTCTCATTCTGTCACCCAGGCTGGAGTGCAGTGATGCCATCACGGCTTACTGCAGCCTCAACCTCCTGGGCTCAAGCAATCCTTCCAGCTCATCCTCCCAAGTGGCTGGGACTATAGGCTTAGACCACCATGCCTAGCTAATTTTTGTATTTTTGTGTGAAGATGGGGTCTCCCTATGTTTCCCACGCTGGTCTTGATCTCCTGGGCTCAAGCAATCCATCAGCCTTGGCCTCCCAAAGCACTGAGATTATAGACGTGAGCCACCAAGCCCAGCCTCCTGACATTTTTTATATCAGCTAATGAGTTTTAAGTTTAGACCCTGCAAGGCGTAAAGAAATAACTTTAAAGTTATGTTATTAGATGTAGAGTGATATGATTTAGCTCTGTGTCCCCACACAAATCTCATCTTGTAGCTCCCATAATTCCCACATGTTGTGAAAGGGACCTAGTGGGAGATGATTGAATCAAGGGGGTGGGTCTTTCCTGTGCTGTTCTCGTGATAATGAATGGGTCTCATGAGATCTGATGGTGTTAAAAACGGGAGTTTCTCTGCATAAGCTCTCTCTTTGCCTGCTGCCATCCACATAAGATGTGACTTGCTTCTCCTTGCCTTCTGCCATGATTGTAAGGTCTCCCCAGCCATGTGGAACTGTAAATCCAATAAACCTCTTTCTTTTGTAAATTGCCCAGTCTTGCATGTCTTTATGAGCAGCGTGAAAAAAGACAAATACAGTAAATTTGTACTGGTAGTGGGGTATTGCTGAAAAGATACCCCAAAACGTGGGAGTGACTTTGGAACTGGGAACAGGCAGAGGTTGGAACAGTTTGGAGGGCTCAGATGAAGACAGGAAAATGTGGGAAAGTTTGGAACTTCCAAGAGACTTGTTGAATGGTCTTGACCAAAAGCCTGATAGCGATACAGATGATAAAGTCCAGGCTGAGGTGGTCTCAGATGAAGATGAAGAACTTGTTGGGTGTCAGGCCTCTTAGCCCAAGCTAAGCCATCATATCCCCTGTGACCTGCACGTATACATCCAGATGACCTGAAGCAACTGAAGATCCACAAAAGAAGTGAAAATTGTCTTAACTGATGACATTCCACCATTGTGATTTGTTTCTGCCCCACCCTAAATGATCAATGTACTTTGTAATCTCCCCCAGCCTTAAGAAGGTTCTTTGTAATTCTCCCCACCCTTGAGAATGTACTTTGTGAGATCCACCCCCTGCCTGCAAAACATTGCTCTTAACCCCACCACCTATCCCAAAACCTATAAGAACTAATGATAATCCACCACCCTTTGCTGACTCTCTTTTCAGACTCAGCCCGCCTGCACCCAGGTGAAATAAGCAGCCTTATTGCTCACACAAAGCCTGTTGGTGGTCTCTTCACATGGACATGTGTGAGACATCGGGAACTGGAGCAAAGGTAACTCTTGTTATGTTTTAGCAAAGAGACTGGCAGCATTTTGTCCCTGCCTTAGAGATTTGCAGAACTTTGAACTCAACAGAGATGATTTAGGGTATCTGGTGGAAGAAATTTCTTTTTTCTTTTTTTTTTGTTTTTTTATTATTTTGGGGTAGAGTCTCACTCTGTCACCTGGGCCGGAGGGCAGTAGTGTGACCTTGGCTCACTGCAACCTTCAGCTCCTGAGTTCAAGTTTTTCTCATGTTTCAGCCTCCCAAGTAGTTGAGATTACAGGCATGTGCCACTGTAGCAGGACGAGTCAAAACCTCTCAGACACCGAGTTGTAGAAGGAAGGGCTTTATTCAGCTGGGAGCATCGGCAAGCTACTGCCTTAAAATCTGAGCTCCTGGAGTGCACAATTTCTGTCCGTTTCAAGGGCTCATGACACTAAAAATTTCATATGAAAGGGTCATGATTGATTTGAGCAAGCAGAGGGTACATGACAGGGGCTGCATGCACCGGTGGTCAGAGAGAAACAGAACAGGGCCGGGAGTTTCACAGTGTTCTTCTATACAATGTCAGGAACATCGGTTTCTAAGTCATGAGTTGATTTTTAACTACTGGGTTTAGGCCAGGCAGACCTGGGCCTGGTGCCAGGCTGCCTGTCTTTGGTTTTACTTCATTGTTTTTTTCTTAAAACAAGTCCCAAATATAAAACAATATGAGAGGGTCTCTCTCTTTCCTCATTTCCCCCCTTTTGAGACTCTCACTTTTTATTAGTGGGAATTCTCACTCTTATTTTTGCTACTTATGACTTTTTGTGCAATAGGTTGATAGTGATTCATATAGTACACTTGTGCTGAAGCATTTTGGTGAACTAAGGTAGCGATGAAGCTTTTTTATCATTTGAAGAAGTACAGGTAGAAAACAAGGGAGCAGTAAGCAGGTTCTTATTACTATTATCACTTTTATTATAAGAGTTTTAAATCCTCCTAGTGCTAGCAATGAATTTGTAAACATGGCTTCAGGGTTGAATTCGTGCTACACTTGTATGGGCACATATGACTATGTCTTTAACTACTTGCCTTTGATTATTTATGTGTAGACAGTAATTAGTAAGGTTAAATTTCTTATAGACCTCTTTTTCAGCTGCTAGCAAGTAGTCGAGAGCCAGTCTATTTTGATAGATAGCATTTCTTATCTGAGTTTCTTGCTGGGCCAGAATAGTCAAGGCTTGACCGGTTTTATTAGTGATGATTTTTAAAACAGCTTGCAACTGTATGATTCAGTTGAGCCTGTAAATGGGGGTCCAGTATTCCCATGAGCCATCTTGTGTCTAAGTGGCAGGTCTATAGTATTGTATAATTTTTTAGGAGGTCATTTATCATGTTTTTAATTACCTATGGCTATGCTTCATTTTCCGTGGGAAGCATAGACAGGGAAGCCCCAAAGTTCACCTGTTTTTATGGGCAGTAAGAAGAAAGATGGTTTAATAGTGCCAATAACACAACCACCTGTCTACTGGTCAGGCAGCTTAGCATAGGCTCTATGTCTACATATCCAGTATAACCTGGTGGGGGCAGTGTCGTCCTGGTGGAATTCTGGGTGGGACTGTTTTTGCAGTACTATTACACAGCTTTTGCCTAAGACAACTAAGCCACCCCACAGGATGAGTGAATCCTTTTCCTTCTCTAGCTATGCAATACTGTCTAATAATTGAGACTTTTAGAACCCAAAAATTGTCAGGGTGGTTCTTTTGGGCCAGGAATTTATCAGGAACTGGGTCTGTAGGAACTAATTATTGGGCTTCCCATGGCCATTGATCTCCTGTTACAGTTCCTCCACAAACATAATATGAAGTGACTTTTAGACTGGGCTACATGTTCAGCTAATTGCAAAAACAAATCTTTAGTTTTTCCCTGGAATCTCAGGTACTGGCATATTTAGTTCATCATAGAAAGTCTGAAATATTGGTTCTTGAGAGTGTCTTTGAACCTCGCCTTTTATTAGGATGCTTACACTAGGATCTAGTCCTTTTTCATCAATGTCAAATGTTACATACTTTTTGTATTCCATTTTGGGTTTGAGGGGTTTGTGATTACCAATTCTAAAGGGTTGTAGCTCCCACTCGTGAAGGAGGCTGACTTTTTTTTTTTTGGAGCCAAATAGGATTTTAAATTTTTATTTATTTATTTATTTATTTTTAAGTAGCCCAAATGATATAAGATCAGTATTGACACATCTCACATAAATATGATTCTTGACAGATATCCTTATTTTCTGCTGTGTAACTTTTTTCCAAATCTAGAGAACCACATCCCATCCCATGCTGCTTATTATTCATAGTGGCACAGATGTCAAATTTTAAGGTTACATTTTTGGGGACCCCTCTTTTTTCTGTTATAGCTATTACTTTACTTGTGTCACTTAGAAAAGGACCAGTCCTTAATTTTATTTTGAAAACTGTGATCATGGGAGGTTCAGAGGGGTCATAGCACACATTAGGCTGATCACTTCCTGGATTACATACTTTGTACTAGGAGTCATTATACAAACAAGTTTCTTTCAGATTCCTGGTACATTTATAATAACCATAAAATAATAGGACTGTAGCAATCTTTTGTCCTACCTCAGTGACTTGATGTATATACTGGGAACGGCCCTCAGTTTGAGGAAGGTCAGTTGAAGTCCTTACTGTACAAGTCCAAATTTTAAGGAAAATGAGTCCTGTGATGAGTTTCCTCATGCTTTGGCCGTGCATGGACCAGTCAGCTTCCAGGTGTGACTGGAACAGGGCTTGTCGTCTTTTTCAGAGTCACTTTGCAGGGGTTAGCAAAGCTGCTCTCATCCACGTACAGCTCCCAGTCTACTGATGTTTAAGGATGGTCTCGGAGGTTAGGCCTACTAGAATAAACTGAGTCCAATACTTTTACACAGTTATGTTTAACTGGGCTCTTTGATACCAGCAGCAAGGTGGCAGGTTTAGGGTGTTGCAAACTTCAATGGTTATGTGGGGATTTTTATAGAGCAAGCTTTGGTATCTAGTTAGTCTAACATTTGTTAGCTAATGGTGTCCTTTGGTATTTATTAAAATCACCACACCATGGGGGGACTTTATGTTTAGGTTTTGCCTAAGAGTTAGCTTATCTGCTTCTTGTGCTA
>NW_012117644.1:1131563-1138324 GCF_000951035.1 Colobus angolensis palliatus
TTTTTTTTTTTTTTTTGACACATAGAGTGTAAAGAGTTTTGACAGGTCAGGTAGCCTCAGAGCTGGGGCCGACATGAGTTTTTCTTTTTAACTCATGAGAAACTTGTTGCTGTTGGTTGTAATAGATGTAGTTTATTTAATTTACATTTTTATTGACTGTCATCTACCAAAATATTGACTTAAATCCTGTAACTATTTGATTTCAAGCTTTAAATTGATCTGGTATTCCTTGCAGGGTACTAATTGTATCTAAATAGATGTGAGGGTTGAAAGACCCATAAGGGGCTTCTCTCATTTTACAATGTCTTATCTTTCTTTTTTTCTTCCTCTGGTTGATGAAATGCCAAGGTGAAAGGGATAGCCAAACGGACTAAAGCACAAGTGCCGCTCTAGTTATTTGGCAGAGTGCCCAGTAAAGGTCCACCACAATACCACCACACACCCTCTTGGGGATGAACAAGGGCTGACTGATTGCTAAGCTCTTGAAAATTCTTAAGTTCACTGCATGCCTTCATGTCTCCAAAGAATGCTAAGTCTCCTCCTTGCTGTGAGAGACACGAAGTGAACTTAGTGTTGGGAGACGGAAGCTGGATGGCTCTTGGAACTGACCTGCAGGGACCTTGGGATATAGCAGAGAGAGCCTGGTATGATTTAATACTCCAGACTGTAGAATCCTGGAAAAGAGCTACCATGCAGCCCACGCCTGGTCGACTGGAGGACCACCTTAGTGGAAGGGGGGCAATCAGGGCCTCTGGCCTGATATGTGCACAAGCATAATAATTGCTTTTGTTCAACCTGCAGATGGAATATTTGATCCATTTCAACCAGGCATTTGCATCTTGGTATGCTGTCTTAATTGCCAAAGTTTGTTTTAAGTCTTTAACTTATATGATCTTCTAGTAAAATGAATGTTTTCTTTGGCACCTATTTTTATTAGTTTTTAGACCAAAAAAAGCTAAACACCATTTTATATTTGATAATGCTTTTTGTATGATTTTTATACCAGATAAGTTAAATTTTACCTTTATATTTGTGTGTTATTAATGTTAATCAATTTTAATAAAACCTTGTAGACATATTTATCCAACTTTTTAGTTTGACCAGAAGGTAAGATTTTATAGACTCTTTTCAATCTTTTATAATTTTTGTTAAAAAGCAAGTTGATATTTTAAGAAAAACCTGTTGCATTTTTACTTTAACGTCCAGTTCACAGAAAAACTGGATGATACCTTTTTAACTTTAGCTAATATGTTTACACACAGAATTTTCTTTACAATTAACATCTTAAAACTTGCCTAAACTTTCAAAACAATAATTTTTTGACTTTTTAATATAGGTAAAAATCCACATTCTTATATCTCTTTATAATTTTTTTACTAAAGATATATTTTACTTTTTTTTACACCTTGCACATAAACTGTTTTTACAAGAGTACTCAGGAGGCTTTATTACTTTTAAATTATATAACATTGTTTTGCATAAACTTTTTTATAGTATTTTTTCTTTTACGACTATTGCAGACAATTTTTTTGACATGTCTCAACTTTCTGACTTATTACAAGCATTTTTCTAAAAAATAATCAGTTAATTTATTTTGGGACAAGAATTTACCATATAACATTCTTTTTATATAAATTCTGCCTCCCCCGCTTTTATTTTCCTTCTTAAAATTTTTCAACATAGTTCCTAGTGGGATGGGCTTATTTTGCACCTGACCCATGTTTTCTTAAGACAAAATACCACACTCATACCACACACACTCACCACAAAAAAGAACGGGTAAAGAGGGCACACACACACACTGTTATCGTTTATACCAAACCAAAATCAGAATATCATGAAATTCAAAATCCAAGTATCAAGAAATTTAAGCCAAGTCAAAACCAAAACCAAAGTATCCAGCAATTCAAGTCAAGCCAAAACCAGAACAAAAGTGCAGATACAAGGACACCGTGGGTGATCAGGCAACACTTCCACTCAAATGGAGTGGGGCAACTTCCAAAGACTAGTCTTACCAAGTCAAGTCAAGTCAAAACCAGAACAAAAGTGCCAATACAGGCACACCGCTGGTGATCAGGCCACGCTTCCACTCGAATGGAGTGGGGCAAATTCCAAAGACTAGTCTTACCAAGTTTCAGATGTCCGGACTCCAAGTGCCAGTTCCTTCCCGGTGTTCAGCCACTGTTAATCCTCCATGGGTGCCTGCTACGTGCTGCTCTGGTGTGGCATTCCACTGGGACAATTGCCTACCCAGGAGCACTCTTTGGATCGCGTCACTCAGGCTGGCCAGAGTCCCCCACAGGGATGCTCCACAGGGCAGGCCTAAGCCACCTAAGGGGCTGCCTCAGCTGCCCATCAGTTACCTCACTTCCTGGTTAAGGAACCAAGAAATGTAGCAGGACGAGCCACAGACAAAACCTCTCAGACACCAAGTTGTAGAAGGAAGGGCTTTATTCAGCTGGGAGCATCGGCAAGCTACTGCCTTAAAATCTGAGCTCCTGGAGTGCACAATTTTTGTCCCTTTCAAGGGCTCACAACACTAAAGATTTCACATGAAAGGGTCATGATTGATTTGAGCAAGCCGGGGGTATGTGACAAGGGTTGCATGCACCGGTGGTCAGAGAGAAACAGAACAGGGTCGGGAGTTTCACAGTGTTCTTCTGTACAATGTCAGGAACGTCAGTTTCTAAGTCATGAGTTGATTTTTAACTACTGGGTTTAGGCCAGGCAGACCCGGGCCTGGTGTTGAGCTTGCAAGTACACAGAAGTCAAGAATTAGGATTTCAGAACCTCCACCTAGATTTCAGAACATGTGTGGAAATGCCTGGATGCTCAGGCAGAAGTTTGCTGCAGGGGTGGGGTGCTCACGGAGAACCTCTGCTAGGGCAGGATGGAAGGGAAATGTGGGATTGGAGCCCCCACACAGAGTCCCTACTGGGTTGCTGCCTAGGGGAGCTGTGAGAAGAGGGCCATTGTCCTGTTATGCCCAGACCGTTTATTCTCCTGAGAAGACCACCAGAGTCCGGAGTCAAAGCCAGACAGCGAGGATCTTTATTACAGGTTCGAACCTGGAACTCTCACACACCTGTGAAATGAGCCGAGCGGGAGAGCTCCCTAACTGGGCTCAAGACAGTGTTATATAGTCTAGGGTACACAGTCACAGAGTTATTATACAAATCCGATATATGATTGGCTGATATTTGAACAAGGCGATTAGGCGAATTATGGTTGGTTCCCGCCATTTCTGGTATTTCAGTTAGCTTTTAAAATCCTGATGACGTTTATCAGGGGCTTGCAGGGCAAGGGCAGGGCTTGTTTTCGCAAACTTTATGGCGGGAAAGCAGTTTTACAGAAGCAGAACAAAGGCAGTTAATCATACAGGTTTCACAACAGGTTTTGCAACATGAGTGTACCTTACCCAAGTGTGTCTTGTGACCCCTGTCATGCCTCAGGAAGAAAAACAGGAACCTGCACAATCTCTAGATCATGCAGCATGATTGTGAGAGTAGAGCAAAGGTTTAGCAATGGGGCACTTTTTACAAAAAGGCTTGGGTGCTTGGATGTGAAATATTTTAATGTCCTTTCACTTCCCCCTCTCATAAGTAACTGGGTGTCCAATCCTGGACCCTCAGAGACTCTTATAATATAGCTTCTTCTTCAGCATGAAGAAGGGGTTGGTGATGGCTACGGAGGACCATTAGTTGGATGGTATCAAACCTTTCTCTGACAAATTGTAGAATTCTATTTACTACACAGGGGCCTATAGTAAGCAGAAGCAGTAAGGATATTAAGGGGCCTATAAAAGGTGCTAGAAGAGAAAACATGGAAGAGTTCCACCAATTATTAGCTGCTGTAGTAAACTGTTGTTTTTTCATATCTAAGCTTAATTTGTGTAGACGTTGGACTCTTTCCTCAACTAATCCTGACTCATTTATGTAGAAACAGCATTCTTCTTTGAGGAACATACAGGTTCCTCCTTTCTCTGCCGTGAGTAGGTCTAAGGCCCTGCGGTTTTGGAGGGTGACCTGTGCTAGTGAGTTAAGTTGCCGCTGGAGGGAGGCTAGGGACTCAGCGGAATCTTCCATTGCAATGGAAAATTGTTGGAATAACTTGTTATTTTCTGCAATGGAGTTGTATAGGGCTTTCCCTGCCAACCCGGCTGCGATAACAGAGGTGGTAAGTGATATGCCGGCTACCAGAGGAAGGAATATGGCCCGTTTTGTCTTGTGGGATTGTATATTGTCCCACATGTTATCCCATCCTAGGTATTCTGCAGGGGTTCGTAAGGTTAATTGGGGAACTAGTGTGACAGGGAGGCATAGGAGGGATATAGTGGCCTGGGTGGAAAGATTTTTATGCAGAGTGCCGTTGCACCAGAAGAAAGAACCAGGGGGAGTGAATAGGGTAGTGTCAGGAGGGGAAGTCGTGTTGCAGAGGGAGGTGCTGGCATTTGAATAACAAAATGAAACTTGTGTCTGTTCGGGGTTTAAGAACAAGGGGACATCTGAGATGGGGGAAGATCCTTGGCTAGAGTTAGTCATTTGAGAGGTCTCGAAGGGGGCCAGGAGCGGGATGGCCGTCAGGGGTGGTCGTCCTAAGGCAGCGCAGAAGAAGCATGCAGAAAGATTGCCTAAGCCAGTGGCATTTGCCAAAAGTAGTCCTTCTCTCAGAAGAGACAGCCAGGAGAAGGGGTGTGAGGAAGTCAAGGCTGAGAGTTGTTTGTTTAGCTCAGTTTCCTGTTTTTGGATGTTGGAGTGGACAGTATGACTTATCTGGACTAGCGAGTGCCATAGGTATAGGTGGCTGCTAGGCCATGTTGTTCCTGATGTCATATACATGGCCCCTTTCTGTTGGGAGGTCCAACGGGAGTCCCAGTGATCCCAGATTACCCATGTGTAGCCTGTGGCAGTTTTAAAGAAATTATGACAATTCCACACTTGGCCTGAGAGGGTCTCTGAGGCTGTGAGAGTCTTGACAGTGTGGATTTTGCATGAGCTATAGGAGCAACCAACGTTTTGTTCAACCCATGTGTTTTTACAATAGGGGACTTGTTGATCAAAGAGAAAGCAAATAGCTGGGGTGACCTTCCCTGGTACTGCCTGAAAATCAGTAAAATTAACATAGATAGGAGAGCTACAACCTGGGGGGGGGCAATCAGCCGTGGCCAGAAGATGGCCTTGTCCCTGTGTCTGAGCATAATTGGTCCAATTTTCTGTTAGATAGAAACGCCAGGCAAACGGGGAGGAGACTTTTCTTGAAGGGGTCTCCCAGAGTAAGGTTAGATGTACAAAGCATAAAAAAGCAGGTAAACTAAACATGGTTACAGGGGTTGCGGCGCAGGGTTAGTTTTAAGGGATTATTCTTAGCTTTATCTATAGTCCATGTAACCGGTGCTCCAGACGGCCCAAGAAGGTCGGATGCTGGGTCCACTGGTTTAACGTGTGTGTAGTGGATCCACGAGGCGATGCCTTCTACTTTAAGAGCAGTGGGAGTAGTCAGGAGTACTTGCAATGGTCCTTTCCACCTGGGTTGGAGAGTCTCTTGTCGGTGGCGCTTGACTAAGACCCAGTCTCCTGGCTGGAACGAATGAGGTGTTGGCGGAGGTCCCGTTTCGTACAGCTCCCGTAGTTTGGGCCAAATTTCCTGGTGAATTTTCTGTAAGGCTTGTAGGGAGAACAAGAGCTCAGAGACATTCTCGGTCTTAGGTTTGAGTAGGTCATCTTTCAGGCTGGGAACCAGGGGTGGGGGTCTACCATACATGATTTCATAAGGGGTAAGGCCTAATCTGTAAGGGGTGTTTTGGGCCTGGAACAGAGCGTAGGGGAGAAGCACTACCCAATTAGCGCCAGTCTCCATAGTCAATTTAGTTAAGGTCTCCTTTAGGGTCCGATTCATCCTTTCTACCTGTCCTGAGCTTTGGGGTCTATAAGCCCAATGTAATTTCCAATCTGCCCCAAGAATGGAAGCCAAATCCTGACTTACCTTGGCAACAAAGGTCGGTCCATTATCTGACCCTATCTGTACAGGGAAACCATACCTGGGGAGAATTTCCTCCAAGATTTTCTTTGCTACAACCTGAGCAGTTTCTCTCTTAGTTGGGAACGCTTCTGTCCATCCTGAAAAAGTATCTACAAAAACAAGTAAGTACTGATACCCATACTTCCCGGGTTTTATTTCAGTGAAATCTAACTCCCAATAGACACCGGGCCTAGATCGTCTAAACCTAGTCCCTGCGGTGGCTTGGGTTTGAGGGTAAGTGTTGTTCAGTTGGCAAACTTTGCAATTAGTCACGATGTTGCTGGCCATCTCGGCTATATGTCTGATCTTGAGCTTGGAGTGTCTAATCAGGTCCATCATCCGCCGGGCACCCAGATGGGTGGTTTGGTGGATGTGTTCTAGCACTTGCTGTCCTAATTTTTCTGGCAAGATGGTCTGGTCATTAGTATCAGTCCACCACCCATTCTGGATCTGCTTCAGGGGAAGTTTGTCGATCCACTGGAGATCTTGTTCTGAATAATCAGGGAAATACGGTAGGTCGCAGGGGCCCGGATCAGGGAGCTGGAGTGCGAGCAGTTGGCTGGGAGTCCTTGCCACGTTTCACGCGGTCTGATCGGCTAGGGAGGGAGTTGCCTCGAGCAGTTGGTGTGGTTGGTTTCTGATGCCCGGGACAATGTACAATAGCCAATTTCTTTGGCTTCCACAAGGCAGTTAACAGGGCTAGGATCTCTTGTTTGTTTTTTATTTCTTTTCCCTCAGCTGTT
>NW_012117644.1:1139794-1140112 GCF_000951035.1 Colobus angolensis palliatus
CTTTTGGGAGCCAGAGGAAGGCTGAAGAAAGCATCTTTTAGATCAAGAACGGTATACCACTGTTTTTCTGGAGGTAAGGCACTTAAGAGGTTGTATGGATTGGGCACAGTGGGATGTATGTCCATGACCCTTTTATTAACTTATCTTAAATCCTGCACTGGCCTATAATCCATACTGTTGGGTTTACGAACAGGTAACAGTGGAGTATTTCAGGATGAGTGGCAAGCCCGTAGGACTCCCTGATCTAGGAGTCAGCGGATATGGGGCGTAATTCCTTCTTTTGCCTCTAGGGGCATGGGGTATTGCCGAACCCGAACC
>NW_012117644.1:1140236-1146257 GCF_000951035.1 Colobus angolensis palliatus
ATTGGCCTGTTTTGGGAGTCAGTTATCTTGGGCCCTTCTGGCTCAAAGTGGATTTGGGCTCCCATTTTTGTTAACAAGTCCCTCCCTAATAGGGGGCAGGGGCTTTCTGGGATGACTAGAAAGGAATGGGATACTTTTCCCGTTCCTAAATCTACAGTCCTCTGAGTTGTCCATGGGTATTTCTTGATGCCTGTGGCCCCGTGTACCCAGGATGTTTTCTTAGACATCTTTCCAATTGGTTTGGTTAGGACTGAGCGTTCCTCCCCAGTATCGGCCAAGAATTGAACTGGGGACCCCTCCACTTGCAGAGTTACCCTGGGTTCGGGGAGGGGGTCCGAACCCCGTCCTCCCTAGTCAGAGTCCTGGGTAATGAGGATGGAGGTAGGGTTGGTCGGCTTTCTTTTCTTTGGGCAGTCTTTAATCCAGTGACCACGTTCTTTACAATAAGCACACTGATCTCTTTCTAATCTCTGTTTGGAGCCTTGCCTTGCCTGCTTTCTGCTTTGGTCGTTCCCTGTCTGGGGGAAAGCTGCTACCAAGACTTTAGTCATTTCTTTAGCTGCCTTAAATTGCTTTTCTTCTGGAGTATCCCTATTATTATAAACTCGCTGGGCTATCTGAAGGAGGTCCTGAATCTGCTTTCCCTCTAAACCCTCTAATTTCCGGAGTTTTCTTTTAATATCTGGTGCTGCCTGGTTTACAAAGGACATTACTACGGCTGCCTGATTTTCTGGTGCTTCCGGGTCCATAGGGGTAAATTGTCTGAAAGCTTCCATTAATCTCTCTAAATACACAGCGGGGCTTTCTGTCTTACCTTGTAGCACAGAATATACTTTAGCTAAATTGGTGGGCTTGCGAGCTGCTGCCCGGAGACCTGCCATCAGAGTCTGGTGATAAATGAGCAGTCGTCCCCTACCTTCTGCCGTGTTGTAATCCCACTGGGGTCTGGTCAGAGGAAAAGCCGCGTTGATGAGGTCAGGATTAGCAGTTGGCTGGCCATCATCTCCTGGAACCAGCTTCCTGGCCTCAACCTGGATCCTTTCCCGCTCCTCCGTTGTAAACAGAATTTGGAGGAGCTGCTGACAGTCATCCCAGGTCGGCTGGTGAGTAAACATGACACTGTCTAACAACGAGGTTAGATCTTTGGGATTTTCCGAGAACCGAGCATTTTGGGACTTCCAGTTGTACAAGTCACTAGTGGAAAAAGGCCAATACATTAGACGGGGGAGCCCGGTATCATCGGGCGATCCTATCTCTCTGAGGGGCAAGGCTATAGTAGAGTCGGGGAGTCGGGAAGCTTGGTCACACTGCACGCGGCCTCGTGTTCGGCCAGCCGGCCCCCCCGGTTACTTTTGCTTTCGGCTGCTTCCGCTTCCCGGTCCCCATGTTCCTCCACGGAGGCACCCTGGGGGACTGGGGCCTGTGGGATGGGGTGCAGATATGGTGGTGGAAGTGTGGGTTCTAACAATAGGGGGTCCTGGCTATCTGGCAGCACAGGGGCCGAAGGAGCAGAGGGAGTCCTTTGTCTCATAGGTCGCGTTACTAGGACCTTGCAGGGCTCAGGGACAAATGGGGCCAACCAGGGTGGTGGGTTTTCTATGAGATCCTGCCACACTAGAATATAAGGAATCTGATCAGGATGTCCTGACCGCCCTGGCAGGAAAATCTTAGTTTTTACTTTAGTAATAATGGAGAGACAGAAAGTTCCTTTGGAGGGCCACCCTACGCCGAAGGTGGGCCACTCTGAGTGGCAGAAAGTAACTAGCTTTCTTTTTTTTAGTTCTACACTTAGGTCATGTCCCCGAGCCTTTACATCTTTGAAATTGTTAACAAGGAGGGAGAGCGGCGTGCTCTGGGCGCCGCCCATTTTTGGACTGCTCCTACAAGGAGAAGGAGAGACGAAAATGAGAGTTAAGCAGAGGGAAGTATCTGACAGGTCCAGTCCTGGAAGGGAAGAAGAGGTTTTATGTTCCTTTTTAGACTTAACACTTAACAATAACAGACAGACAATGACAGACGACGAGCATTCGCGAGCGCGTGTCAGGCTTAACTTCCGACCTGAGTAAGACGGGGCAACCAAATGTGGAGGCCCCCAGATGGGCACCGGGGGACGTCTCCCACCAGTCCCAGGTGGCCGTCTTTTAGCACGTCCGCCAAGACCGTGCCACCTACAGTACAGACCAATACAGATCACAGATTTCACGGAATTTCAGGAAGACAGACAGAGACATAGACAGAGCCGGCTTACTTACAGATTAAGATCCATTGACTTGGAGGTCTGGTGGGCTTGGGGGAAATCCCGGACGAGCCCCCATTTGTTATGCCCAGACCGTTTATTCCCCTGAGAAGACCACCAGAGTCCGGAGTCAAAGCCAAACAGCGAGGATCTTTATTACAGGTTCGAACCTGGAACTCTCACACACCTGTGAAACGAGCCGAGCGGGAGAGCTCCCTAACTGGGCTCAAGACAGTGTTATATAGTCTAGGGTACACAGTCACAGAGTTATTATACAAATCCGATATATGATTGGCTGATATTTGAACAAGGCGATTAGGCAGATTATGGTTGGTTCCCACCATTTCTGGTATTTCAGTTAGCTTTTAAAATCCTGATGACGTTTATCAGGGGCTTGCAGGGCAAGGGCAGGGCTTGTTTTCGCAAACTTTGTGGCGGGAAAGCAGTTTTACAGAAGCAGAACAAAGGCAGTTAATCATACAGGTTTCACAACAGGTTTTGCAACATGAGTGTACCTTACCCAAGTGTGTCTTGTGACCCCTGTCATGCCTCAGGAAGAAAAACAGGAACCTGCACAATCTCTAGATCATGCAGCATGATTGTGAGAGTAGAGCAAAGGTTTAGCAATGGGGCACTTTTTACAAAAAGGCTTGGGTGCTTGGATGTGAAATATTTTAATGTCCTTTCAGTCCTCTAGCCCCCAGAATGGTAGATCCACTGACAGCTTGCACTGTTTGCCTGGAAAAGCTGCAGACTCTCAATGCCAGCCTGTGAAAGCAACTGGGAGGGAGGCTGTACCCTGAAAAGCCACAGAGGCAGAGCTGCCCAAGACCATGGGAACCCACCTCTTACATTAGTGTGACCTGGATATGAGAGATGGAGTCAAAGGAGATCATTTGGGAACTTTAAGATTTGACTGCCCTGCTGGATTTTGGACTTGCAGGGGCCTGTAGCCCCTCTGTTTTGGCTAATTTCTCCCATTTGGAGTGGTTGTATTCACCCAATGCCTGTACCCCCAGGTACTTGCTTCTGATTTTACAGGCTCATAGGCAGAAGGGTCTTGCCTTGTCTTGGCTGAGACTTTGGACTGTGGACTTTTGAGTTGATTCTGAAATGAGTTGAGACTTTGGGGGACTGTTGGGAAGGCATGATTGGTTTTGAAATGTGAAGATATGAGATTTGGGAGGGGACAGGTGGAATGATATGGTTTGGCTCTGTGTCCCCACCCAAATCTCATCTTGTAGCTCTCATAATTCACTCATGTTGTGGGAGGGACCGAGTGGGAGATGACTGAATCATGGGGGTGGGTCTTTCCCATATTCTTGGGAGAGTGAATGGATCTCGCAAGATCTGGTGGTTTTTAAAACAGGAGTTTCTCTGCACGAGCTCTCTCTTTGCCTGCTGCCATCCGCAGAAGATGTGACTTGCTCCTCCTTGCCTCCTGCCATGATTGTGAGGTCTCCACAGTCATGTGGAATTGTAAGTCCAATGAACCTCTTTCTTTTGTAAATTGCTCAGTCTTGGGTATGTCTTTTTCAGCAGCCTGAAATGGACATATGACAATACTCAAGAGAGCAAGTGTGGATAGCTTTGGTTCATGAGGTTTTTGGTTTTTGTCAAAAGCATAAATGTATACTGAAACTACCCAGAAAAGCAAAGTATAGAACAGTATGCTACCATTTGTGCACAGAAATGGGATATATGTGGTGTAAATGCATAGAATTTGACCAGATGTATACCCAGAGACCAGAACACTCAGTGATCTCATGTTCATAATTTGGCAAACACATGTGTAGTATCCTTAACTTAAATGTACCATCGTTGTGTACATTCTAGTGTTACTGGAATTTACATAACTATTATTAAGTCAGATAAATCATTCTGTGTCTTTGTATTTTCACTTCCTATTTTGTATATTTATGTATACATACACACATACCTATACATGTTTCAATAAGGTATAACTTTGCCTGGTCCAAAAATCGAAACAGCAAAGAAAGGCTTACAGTGAAAGTTCGCATCCCTGATGCTGTCTTCTTCCCCCAGGTGATCACCTTATTGATTTCTCTTCATACCTTTTCAGCATTTTCTCCTGCAAACACAGATATTCTGACTCCTCCTTTTTTACACAGAATTTTTTTTTTTACATAGCATTCTTCTGCACCTTCCTTCTTCCACATGGAGGTTTTTCCATATTTGTACATCAGGAGCTTTCTCTTTCTTTGTTACCACATTAAATTCCACGGGGTAGATGTGCCATAATTTAACTGGGTCCTTATTGAAAGACAATTGAGCTGTCTCCTAGACAAAGCCTTGTGCACCTCCCCTAACAGAGGGTCTAACCAAGCAGGCAGGATGGGGTTATAAAGTAGGTGGGGAGGTGGGAGAGACTCCACCTTCCCAGGTGGGCTGAGAACAGAGGTAAGGCCCTGCAACAGGACAGAGGGAAAAGTGGGGATGAGAGATGGGAGGCGAGACAGCACCTCCCAATCTCCTGGGAGGCTGGGCTCTCTGCTGTCTTTGCCTCCACTGACCAACCACTATCTGTTCTTGCTCAGCCCCCTCCTCCATTTGCCACTGACCTGTTGGCCTCCCCCAACCTCTGAGCCTGCTTCTGCCTGGGTAATTTCCCAAGACCCAGGAGGGGTGAATGGTGAGGTGCGATTGCCCCCATCCCCTTGCCTCCCACAGCATCTGCTCTGGGACCATGAATGATAGCTGACAGCTCCATGGCCTTTGCTGTCCCCATCTCAGCTTCCCTGGGCATCTAAACCTCAGCTGCCCTGGGGTAAGAGGATGGGCTGAGGAAGCAGAAGCCTGAGGCTGTCTAGAGTCTCACTCCTGCATCAGCAGGCCACCACCTGTGGTTCCTCCTTGTGCAAATTTGAGAGGAATTGCATAAAACACTGGAGAAATCCAAGAGGGGAAGTCCACAAGGGCGGTGGTTCCCTCCATGATCACAGAGCAAGCTGATGCCAGAGCCTGGACCTAGAGCACTGTTGCATGGGAAGCAGGAGGAGGGTCCTGCCTCCAGGTCAGGGAAGGGCTCCCTCTCACCTCTACACATCCTGCATTTCTTGGCTCAGCTGCCCTGTGGTGGATGCAGGGTGGGGAGGGCAGAGATCTGGGCTTGGGAGGGAGACAGTACAGACTCTCGTGGCTGCTGCCCCTCCCTCAGGCCTTGTCCACCTCTGACTGTGGCTCTCTGGCAGGAATAGATGGACACGGCCTGGCAGATGATGCAGCTGCTGCTTCTGGCTTTGGTGACTGTTTGGATGAACGGAGGCAAGATCGCGCACTTCCGGGTTCTTCATCACCAACTTTTCCCACGTGTGCGAAAATGCAGCTGGCGCCTGGGAAGGTGCGGACCAACTGGGCATGCGCCAGGTGACGTCAATCCGAAGAGACCAAGATTTACCTGGTCGCACCTGCGGAACGCCCCCTGACACGCCCGTGCCCCGCCTATTGCCCTCCCACTCCCAGAAAAGCCGCTCCCGGCGAGCCCGTGGCGCTGACTTCCCAGCCCCCACTCCTGTCGGGACTGTATTAGGAACTCCGCCCGAGAGCTTCACTGGGTGACTCTCTTGGCCTCCTTTGCCGGAGGCCGACAGACCTCACCCCCACACCTTCTTCCCTGAAGCTAGGTGACCAAAAATAAATTAGCAGTTTTGCTCCTACCCTTGCCTGCTCGTTGGTTCTTTTGTGCCCGCTCTCGGGGTCTTAGAAAAACAAATCATGGCCGGGCGCGGTGGCTCAAGCCTGTAATCCCAGCACTTTGGGAGGCC
>NW_012117644.1:1146842-1162259 GCF_000951035.1 Colobus angolensis palliatus
GGGAAACCCCCAGTCCAAATTTCCAAAGAGCACCCCCTTAGGGTGCCTCCTAGCCAATTTAAAAACCTTACAGCTCGAACAAGACCTTAGGAGGAAGCAGTTAATTTTCCTTTCCACTGTGGCGTGATCAACCTCGGCAATTTCTGCCAGCGGCTAGGCAAGTGGTCCAAAATTAATTACATACAAGGCTTTTGGGCCTTACGCTCTCGTCCCGACCTGCCCTATACTCCTCCTTCTCTCCCTGCTCTCTCCACCCCCTCCCTTCCTGCCCAGATTCCTCCTCCTTGCTCCTCATCGACTGGTAGCCCGCTCGCACCCGTGCCCCCTTCCACGTCCTCAGCTGGCCACCTAGGGTCCCCTATCTCTGCCCCACACCCTCCTACAGTGTCAGCACCTTTGCGAGAGGTAGCTGGGGCAGAGGGGGTAGTCAGAGTACATGTCCCTTTTTCACTGGCCAATCTTTCCAAAATTGAGAAGCGTTTAGGTGATTTCTCAGCTAATCCTACAATATACATAAAGGAATTTAGATACCTTTGTCAGGCCTATGACTTAACTTGGCATGACTTCCAGGTTATCCTTACCTCTACCCTAAACCCTGAGGAGCAAGAGTGTATCTTAGTGGCCGCCAGGCAGCACGCCAACCAACTACATTCAACTGATGCCGTCATTCCACTAGGGGAGCGAGTAGTCCCCTCAGCAGACCCAGACTGGGACTACCAAGTAGGCTAGCCTGGGCGCCGTAGGCGAGACATAATGGTCCAGTGTTTGTTGGCTGGTATGCAAGCAGCCTCAAACAAAACTGTAAATTTTAACAAATTAAAAGAAATTGTTCAAAATCCAGAAGAAAATCCAGCTGCGTTCTTAAATAGGCTGACTGAGGTTCTAACCCAACATACCCGGTTAGATCTGGCCTCCCACACAGGGGCCACCATTTTGGCGTCTTATTTCATTTCTCAATCAGCTCCTGACATTTGTAAAAAACTTCAAAAGGTAGAGGATGGTCCTCAGACACCAATACGAGACCTAGTTAGATTAGCCTTTAAGGTCTATAACTCCAGAGAGGAGATGGCAGGTTTGCCTCAAACAGAAGGTACAGCTCCTAGCGGCGGCTTTACAGCCCAGTCGTAACCCCAGGCCAGAAAGCACACACCCCGCAGACTCCAAGGCTACAAAAGGAGCCTGCTATAAGTGTGGCAAGGCAGGACACTATGCCAACAGGTGTCCACAAGGTCCCTGAGCCCCAACGCAGCCTTGCTATAAGTGCAAGTCATCAGGACATTGGGCCAGTGAATGTCCTAACCCTCATCCACCAGCAACCCCCTGCCCTGCTTGCCAACAGGGAGGACACTGGAAGTCTGATTGCCCCACCCTGAGAACAGGTGCCGCATCTCCACATGACCCCCTTTCCCAGGATCCTGGGAGCTCCTTCCAGCTCCTACATCTGGACGATGACAACTGAAGGTGCTGAGACTCGGGGACCCCCATCACCCTCGCTGAGCCGTGGGTAACTCTCCTGGTAGTGGGTAAGACAATTAATTTTTTAATCAACAGCGAGGCTACCTATTCTGTTTTGCCGTCCTTCTCTGGACCTAGCCTTCCATCCAATGTCTCTGTAGTAGGAGTAAGCGGAAAGCCATCCACTCCACAAAAACTCCACTCCTTAATTGCTGCCTGGCCAACAACTACTTTGCGCACTTGTTCCTCATTATACCCTCATGCCCTACCCCCTTACTAGGCCAAGAAATCAGTTTGGCTTTCCCCCACTCGCCTCAAACTTACTAAATTTTCTTAACTATCTCATACTCCCCAACCTTGCTGGGACCATCCTTCTGGGTTTTGCCCATATTCCAACAAATGCTTCCATTCCTCAATCCTATACTAATACTGTGCCTTATTTTATTCTTCATCCATACGTCCAAATACCAACCATAGGCCCTGACCTTAACGACGCCCCTTAACAGCAGGAAGTAGCCAGACAGACCACGGCGCCCCTTGTCACTATTATCAATAAAAGGTTGGACTGTTTGGATGAACAGAGGCAAGATGGCGCACTTCCAGGTTCTTCATCACCAACTTTTCCCGCGTGTGCGAAAATGCAACCGGCGCCCGGGAAGGTGCAGACCAACCGGGCATGTGCCATGTGACGTCAATCCGAAGAGACCAAGATTTGCCTGGTCGCACCTGCGGAACATCCCCCGACACGCCCGTGCCCCACCTATTGCCCTCCCGCTCCCAGAAAAGCCGCTCCCGGCGAGCCTGCGGCACGGACTTCCCAGCCCCCACTCCTGTTGGGACTGTATTAGGAACTCCGCCCGAGAGCTTCTCCGGGTGACTCTCTTGGCCTCCTTTGCTGGAGGCCGACAGACCTCACCCCCACACCTTCTTCCCTGAAGCTTGGTGACCAAAAATAAATTTGCAGTTTTGCTCCTAGCCTTGCCTACTCACTGGTTCTTTTGTGCTTGCTCTGGTGGTCTTAGAAAAACAAATCAGTGACCACTGTGGGGAGTGCCCAGCCCAGGAGTGCACGGGCCAGGATGGACCTGCTCAACGTCTGCATGAACGCCAAGCAGCACAAGGCACAGCCCAGTCCCGAGGACGAGCTGTATGGCCAGGAGAATAAAGTGGGGTCTGCGGCAGGGGAGACAGCTGCCTTTGACAGAGAAAAGTTAATGGGGTGGAGAAGTCAGCTGTGGAAGGTCATGAAGGCAGGAAGATGGCTGCTGTGATCCTGGAGGGCCTCCCCTGGGAGGTCACCAAATCTACAGTAATGAAGGAATCACGTACCTAACACTTACTGTGAGCCTATGAGCCATGTGTTTTCACTCAGGCCATGTCAGTGAATATGCCCAAAGGGCAGGGTGGGTGCACTGTGGTCTGTACTTATGCAAATGAGGAAATAGGCCTACAGAGGGTGCAGGTGCAAGTGGAAACTGAGGAGAGGGATTGGCCATACTTTTCCCAGCCTTAATTATGTGCCAGCCCACAGAGCTCAGTGGCACAGTAGAAGAGGAGCTGGGCCGTCATGCTCATGGTGCAGCCTACGTGTACAAACAGGCCAGGTTTCCACCCCCACTAGGTACTGAAGAGACAGCAACCAATCCGATATGCTGGGGAGACTTCCCAGTCAAGAGGCATTGGCCTTGGCCTGGGAAGATGAGTAAGAGTTTTTCAGAAGGAAAAAGCAGGGAAGGGCAGCCTTGCAGAGGACAGCATGCACACAGGTCAGAGGGTGATGGCACGAGCAATGGCGGGTCCAGTGTGGCCACAGCCAGCAGTGCCACTGCCCACAAGGAAGGGGAGGGGAGGCCAGGACCCCCATGCCACAGGTAAGGCCACTGAGGCAGCCCCGGGAGTATGAGCTCCAATTTGAATTCCAAGCTCAGGAGAGTGCCTGTATTTCATTCCTCTGGTCTCCTGGTCTGCTCTCTAGAAGGGTTCACATTCCCAGAGGGCTGGGGTATGTGCCCAGGGAGACACTGTGGTATGGACAGGCTCTGAGGGCTAAAGCAAAGAGAGGACAGCCTGGAAGCCCCATGACATCTGAGTCATTCCCAACATTCCATTTGCTTATTTTTAAATCGGAGTAAAATTTAAAATAAATAAATAAAAGAAGTTCTCCATTTGAGCCATTTTTAACTGTATGGTTCAGTGGTATTAAGTATGCTTATGTGGTTGTGCAACCGTCACCACCATCCATCTTCTGACCTCTTTCATCCACCAAAACTGAAATGGAAACTCTGTGCCCACCACTTCGTTTGCTTTTCAGAACCTTCTAGAGCATCTACTCTTTGCCAAGAAATGTTGCAGATGTAGACTTTGAGAGATACAGATGATTATCATGCTCAGGGCCATGAACTATATAAGAGTGATATTTGTTGAGCCACTTCTATAACCAGGGAGTACTTTTCATTATATTCAGTAACTCTTTTCAGAGGCAGAAACCCCTGACCCTGACTGGCAAAACCCATGTCTGCCAATCCCCAAGACCCATGATGTGCAAGGGTCTTGCGGGAAGACCAAGAGTTGGGACATCCAAGGAAAAGCAAGTGTGAAGTCAGGCCGGCGGGAAAGCATGTTCTGTGTCAGCCGGCACTGGGTGTGGGCTAGGGTGTAGGATTTCCCTGTTGTTTCTCCTGGGTGCTCAGACCTGTCATGACTCTGCCATCACTTGACCCTAGGTGCGAGGGTTCATCCCAGAAATTTTATGCAATTGACTCATGATTTCTCAGGTTTTCTGAATCCTGGCCTAGAGTGATTTCCAAAGAGAAACCTCCACCATTTCTGCTTGTCTTGCCTGCCTCGTATTTACCTTTCTAGGATGGCCTTTCCCACATTTAGTCAAGTCCGGGTTCAGGCCCACATGCAGGCTACAGCTCCTCTGTTCCCCCACGACTCTCAGGATCTATTTGGAGTCTCCTTGCCCGGATTTCCAGACCCTGGGAAAACCAGACCGGCCCCTTGACCTCCACCCTCCCGCACAACCTGGGCCAGGTTCCTCTCCTCCCTGTCCTGAGTTAAATCTTAACCCTACTGTATACCACAGGTGTAGCTTACTGAAACGTAAAAATGGGGGTAAGGATTCATACTGGGTTGTTAAAAGGATAAAGTGCAAAAGCCTTGGGGACTTTGCACCTACCGTGTTCTATGCCCTAGTGTTCTTTGTCTTCCCTGTACACACAGCCCACCCACCCACTAAAACCATACCCTCCGTGAGGGTAGAGATGTTACTTGCTTTGTTCACTGAGATGTTCCTAGGACTTAGCACAGTGCCTGATGTCTAATAAGCACTCAGTTAATATTGGCTGGATGCAAAATGGATAATATAAATAAGCTGAATAACATGAAATAACTTTTTCAACCATTAAGAACTGTACAAACAATAATTACTCTCCCAGAGAGTGGCTCCCCTCCATTATGCTCCGTTAAAAGCCAATAAGTTGGCCAGGCATGATGGCTTACATCTGTAATCTTAGCACTTTGGGAAGCTGAGATGAGAGGATTGCTTGAGCCCAGGAGTTTGAGACTAGCCTGGGAACCATAGTGAGACCCTATCTCTCTCTTTTTTTTAATTATTATACTTTAAGTTCTGGGGTACACGTGCACAATGTGCAGGTTTGTTACATATGTGTACATGTGCCATATTGGTGTGCTGCACCCATTAACTTGTCATTTACATTAGGTATATCTCCTAATGCTGTCCCTCCCCGAGCCCCGCACCCCACCACAGGCCTCAGTGTGTGATGTTCCCTGCCCTGTGTCCGAGTGTTCTCATTGCTCAATTCCCATCTATGAGTGAGAACATGCGGTGTTTGGTTTTCTGTCCTTGCGATAGTTTGCTCAGAATGATGTTTTCCAGGTTCATCCACGTCCCTATAAAGGACATGAACTCATCCTTTTTTGTGGCTGCATATGATTCCATAATGTATATGTGCCACATTTTCCTAGTCTATCAATGATGGACATTTGGGTTGGTTCCAAGTCTTTGCTATTGTGAATAATGCCGCAAAACATACATGTGCATGTGTCTTTATAGCAGCATGATTTGTAATCCTTTGGGTATATACCCAGAAATGGGATGGCTGGGTCAAATGATATTTCTAGTTCTAGATCCTTGAGGAATCACCACACTGTCTTCCACAATGGCTGAACTAGTTTACAGTCCCACCAACAGTGTAAAAGTGTTTCTATTTCTCCACATCCTCTCCAGCACCTGTTGTTTCCTGACTTTTTAATGATCACCATTCTAACTGGTGTGAGATGGTATCTCATTGTGGTTTTGATTTGCATTTATCTGATGGCCAGTGATGATGAGCATTTTTTCATGTGTCTGTTGGCTACATAAATGTCTTCTTTTGAGAAGTGTCTCTTCATATCCTTTGCCCACTTTTTGAAGGGGTTGTTTGATCTTTTTCTTGTAAATTTGTTTAAGTTCTTTGTAGATTCTGGATATTAGCCTTTTGTCAGATGAGTAGATTGCACAAATTTTCTCCCATTCTCTAGGTTGCCTTTTCACTCTGATGGTAGTTTCTTTTGCTGTGCAGAAGCTCTTTAGTTTAGTTAGATCCTATTTGTCTCTACAAAAATATTTTAAAAACAGTCAGGTGTGGTGGCATGGGCCTGAATCCCAGCTACTCAGAAGGCTGCTGTGGGAGGTTTGCTTGAGCACAGGATGTTGAGGCTACAGTGAGCTATAATCGCACCACAGCACTCCAGCATGTGCAACAGAGAGAGACCTGTCTCAAATAAATAAATAAATAAATAAATAAATAGGGGAAAAATGCACCAATATTGTAATTGCCTCTGTCCCCAGGTGGGGGCTCCTCAAGGGCCCTCCCCAGGAAGTATTTCTCTGGATGACCTACCTGGGGCAGAGGAGCCAGAATATGGAGGATATGGCTGTGGTGGGCAGGGACTTAGTCCTGTGTCTTCCCCACCCAGTGCAGTCCCTAGAAGAATGCCTGCTGCATGGCCAACACCAGCCAGGAGCTGCACAAGGACATCTCCCACCTCTACAACTTTAACTGGGACCACTGTGGTAAGATGGAGGCTGCCTGCAAGTGCCACTTTGTCCAGGACACCTGTCTCTATGAGTGCTCACCCCACCTGGGGCCCTGGATCCGGCAGGTATGAGTGCCATTCCCACAAACATGAACTTCATAGCTGGGTGTAGTGGCTTATGCCTGTAATCCCAGCACTTTGGGAGGCCGAGACAGGTGAATTACCTGAGGTCAGGAGTTTGAGACCAGCCTAGCCAACATGACAAAACCCTGTCTCTACTAGAATACAAAAATTAGCCGGGTGTGGCGGTGGGTGCCTGTAATCCCAGCTACTCAGGAGGCTGAGGCAGGAGAATTGCTTGAACCTGGGAGGTGGAGGTTGTAGTGAACTGAGATCGTGCCACTGCACTCCAGCCTGGGCAGCAGAGCGAGACTCTGTCTCAGAAATAAAACAAACAAACAAACAAACAAAAACAAAATATTAACCTCAGCAGAGGGCAGAGCCTGCCAGCCACTTGCAGGGAGGGCTTGGTCCAGGAATTCGGGTCTGAGGGTGGTGGACGCGCTGCTCCCTCCCACAGCTCTGGTCCCCTTTGAGGATAAAGCTGCTGAGATACATGGCTGACAGGAGCGTTCCGTCTCCTCCCCACTCAGGTCAACCAGAGCTGGCGCAAAGAGCGCATCCTGAATATGCCCCTGTGCAAAGAGGACTGTGAGCACTGGTGGGAGGACTGTCGCACCTCCTACACCTGCAAAAGCAACTGGCACAAAGGCTGGAATTGGACCTCAGGTGAGGGCCGGGAGGAGATGACTTGAGCCCTGAGAGGTTGAGGTCACAATGAGCCGTGATTGTGCCACTGCACTCCAGCTTGGGCGACAGAGTGAGACCTTGTCTCAAAAAACAAAAAACAAAACAAAACAAAAAACAGAGAGAGAGAGAGTGCTTGTTTCTCCACAACCTTGTCAACACAGTATGCTATCAAACTTTGGTTTTCTGCTTATCTTACAGGTGGGGAAAAGAGCATCTCAGTGCAGTTTTCATCTGCCATTGTTCTGAGATCTTTCCATGTTGACCTATTGAGATCTTAAATTACTGGGTAATAATCCGTTCTATGTGTACATCACATTGACTTCAGTCTCCTACTGATGGGCATTGGAAGGAATGAGGTTCTTTTATGATCTTGACATTGCTGAAAGCCACAGGCCAGTCATTTGGTAGAATACTCCTCCATTTGGGTTTGTCTGTTTCCTCATGATTCATTGAGGTTATGCATTTTGGGCACGAATACCTTACACAGTTATTCTGTGCATCGTAACAGGAGGCACGTGGTGTGGGGTTTGCCCATTCCTGGTGAGGTTAACTTTGATCTTTTGGTTGAGATTGTGTCTGCCAGGTTTCCCCACTACACTTTCCCCTTTTGAAGTAATAAATAGTTGTAGGAAGAGACTAGGGACTGTAGATACTCTATTTATCACCACACTTCCACCTACATGTTCCACTGTCTGATGGACCTTTTTTTTAAAAAGTAAAAACAAAACCGAACCATGTCTTACTACATGACAGCTCTTTCACCAACCCTTCAATGCTTTCCAGTGGTATCAACTGTAAAAACTAAACTTCTTCAAATTAGCACAGACTATGCCCCTCCTCTGAGCCCTCAAGCCAAATCTTCCCCACGCCACCCCATAAATGAGCTCCAGTCACACTTCTCATATTGTGGGTCTTTGCTCCAGCAACTCCTCTGCGTTCCTGAAATGTTTTTCATTAATCCTCTGCAGGCTGACCTGTTGTGGCCACTTAGATGGTAACCTACAATTCCCCCCTAAAATGAGTTCTGAGCACTCAAACTCAAGAAGCCACCCAGCTGATTTCTCATCACACTATTCTGTGCCCTTGTGTGGACTTTTGTCTACTGTGTTTGTTGTCTGCCTTTCTCCTAACAAAACATACTCTCCCCAAAGCAGGGCTGTGTCTGTGTCATTTTAAGCTACATCCCCAGGGTCTGGGTCAGTACCTGGCACCAAGAATCTGCTCAGTAAGTTAAGGAATCGCTGCATCCATTCTGTCAGTCAACAAGTCCTTCTGAGCATCCTGTCACTGGCCCATGCTGGTCTCTGACAGGAAGGGAATTGAGTTCCTTGCAAGGTCTGGCGGGGACAGACAGTTCTGAGTACCAGTGACTCTTAGAACAAGGAGATGAGGCTTTCACAGAGGGAAGCACAGAGTGTGGTGTTGTTCTGCTGAAGCCCAAAGAGGTCAGGGAAGGCTTCCAAAGGAATAATGTTTGCCAAGCACAAAACAGCATGGGGAATGGCATTCCATAGACAGGTCTCAGCAAGTGCAACGGCTTAGAGGTAATAGAAGTGCAAGCAGAATTCCAGGGTGGCTGAGATACAAGTTATGAGGGGAGTGGGCAGCAGTTAAGGCCAAAGAAGAAACACTGGATCTGCATTCCTTAGGACAGTGCCCTGTGGGCCCCTCGCAGAACGTCTCTCCTGCAACTGCTAGGTGCAAGAAGTCAGGCTTAGAATCAGAGTGAGATCAGTAGTTTCTGCAGCTGGGAAGATGAGTGATGTGAGCTTGCATGTGTGATAGACTGGCACTCAGGGAAGAGCTCAGTGTTCTCTCCTCCTCACTCCGAGGCTCTGAGACTCCACAAGTGGTGAGGACTTACCAGAGGAATTGAAATTGACCTCCAACCCACCCTTCCACTTGCTGATATTATTCTGAAGCCCTCATGGCCCGGGGGCCTGGCTCAGGGAGCAGGTCTCACTCCTGCAGTGGAGGGGGCATAAAGTTCAGTTCATGATCAGCCCCCAGGCCAAGGGCAGCAGATAAGAGGGCAGGAGCTCCATCTAGAGGAGCTCCCATGTTCCTAGACACCTGCCTGCCCTTCTCCAATCAGCACTGGGGTATAAAGAAGGAAAGAGGCCTGAGGGTTCCAGAGGCCTCTACCTGCTAAGGTCGTCAGAGGACCCAACCCTCTGGGAAATACAAATAAAATCCTCAGCCCTCCAGACAACTGAATGGACACCTCTTAGCCAAAGAGACCTCAGAAAAACTTTAAAATCTAAGTTTTCTGGCCGTGATGCTAGGTCACTCATACCTCAGTACACCTGTTTCCTCATGAACCATTACCAGGCTTCTTTCCCAAGAGCTAAACAGAAAACAGCCCTGGGAAACCAAGAAAAGGAGACCCCTTCACTGATTTCAATTTCAACCAACTGCCAGACTCCTCTTTCCTGATTTTGAATGACAGCTGATCAGCTTACAAAACATTCCTTGCTGATCAATGACTCTCGACCATGGATGAATTCTGGCTGGTTTACAGAGGCAGCACAGAAAGTGCTTTGGGTCCTGTGTTTCTCTTTTGACATATAGAGGTGAATTTGACTGCATTTTTGGGGGGTGGGGATGGAGTCTCACTCTGTTTCCCAGGCTGGAGTACAGTGGCATGATCTCCACTCTCTGCAACCTCCACCTCTTGGGTTCAAGCTATTCTCCTGCCTCAGCCTCCCGAGTAGCTGGGACTACAAGTGCCTCTGCCTGGCTAATTTTTGTATTTTTAGTAGAGACGGGGTTTCACCATGTTGGCCAGGCTGATCTCGAACTCCTGACCTCAGATGATCCACCCGCCTCAGCCTCCTGAAGTGCTGGGATTACAAGCATGAGCCACCGCGCCCGGTATCAACTGTATTTTAATGTCTCCACCCCAAAGGGAATATGGTACATATGTAACATGTATGTTTGCTTAGTACATATGTGTGCAACTCTCATGAATATTCATAGCTTCTCCTAAAACCTATTAAATATGTTTGTTTAGCCAACTCTTTTAGCATAAAACCCTTGTTCTACCCTCACCCACTCCCCAGCCTGCACATCATAAGAAATAAAGGATCTCCTAGGATCACACCTGTAATCCCGGCACTTTGGGAGGCCAAGGCGGGTGGACCGCTTAAGTCCAGAATTTGAGACCAGCCTGGCCAACATGGTGAAACTCTGTCTCTACTAAATATACAAAAATTAGCAAAGCATAGTGGCGGGCACCTGTAATTCCTGCTACTCAGGAGTCTGAGGCATGAGAATCACTTGAACCCAGGAGGCAGAGGTTGCAGTGAGATCGTGCCACTGCACTCCAGCCTGGGTGATAGAGTGAAACTGTGTCTGAAAAAAAAAAAGAAAAGAAAAGAAAGGAAGAAAGCTCTCCTTTCCAAATGTAAAGCTCTTGTGATTTTAAGCCAATATAATTGAAGACAAAGGTAGGATCCATGGAGCAGCCCGGGCTCCCCCAAGCGTGCGTGAATGCACTGGTGCCTGGTGGAGCCACTGACAGCACAGTTGTCTCCCTGACAGCTTTGGGGGAAGGTGGGTAAGCTTTCCCTGATCTAGGATCTCCTGGTTTTAGGTTGAGATTTCGGAGACTTCATTTTTTTTCTCTGATCCCCTCCATCAGGACACTGCAAGGGCTGTCTTTGTTGTCCCAGGTTTCTAGTGGGGGAGGTTGGGGGCAGTCCAGCCTGACTCAACTGGCCCATCAGGTTTGGTGAGGATGCTTGCCCCCTAGTGGCACTCGCAGGGACGTCTTTAAGTAAATGATGTTACAGGGAACCTAGGTTCTAAGGGGACAGACAGTCCAGCTGCCATCAGGAACTAACATGTTTCTGAATTATGAGAAAAAGTCTTGTGAATATTTGGGATCCTAGAAAAGCTAACCTGGAACAATGTAAAGCTTTATATGCCAAAATGGGGATCTTTTGACAGAATGTTTGACATGCCTAAATTAGTTTATAAGCATGCACAATGAGAACAGAGAGAGTTCTAGACCTCTGAGAAGCAATGGAGGCCCTTTTGTGTGTGTGTGTCAGGGTCTCACTCTGTCACGGGGACTGGAGTGGAGTGCACAATCACGGCTCACTCCAGCCTTGACCTCCTGGGCTCAAGCCATCCTCCCACCTTTGCCTCCCAAGTAGCTGGGACTACAGGCATGCACCGCCACACTCCATTAATTTATTTTCAATTTTTAATTGTTTTGTAGAAACAGGGTTTTACCATGTTGCCCAGGCTGGTCTCAAATTCCTGGACTCAAGGAATCCTCTCATGGGAATCCATTTTTAAGTGGTATTATGAGAGCTCTAAACACAGTCAGGAATCTCAGGTAACCTCCTTAAATGAGACTAATTCAAAACCTGACCAGCATATTCAAACCTATCTGCCACTATTGGACAGGTAGCTGGAGACACTGCACAAAGCCTTACAGCCCAACAAAGTCTCTCAATTCCCTGGTTCAAGTAGTAATAGATAATTTAATTGCTTTAGATTTTCTCTTAGCCAAACAAGGAAGAGTCTGTGTGGTGCTCTCTAAGATCTGTGGCACTTACATCAACATTTCAGGTGAAGTAGAAACTATATAGGGCTGGGCCCAGTGGCTCATGCCTGTAGTCCCAGCACTTTTGGAGGCTGGGGCCGGAGGATCACTTGAGCCCAGGAGTTTGAGACCAGCCTGAGCAACATGGGGAAACTCCGTCTCTATAAAAAGTACAAAAATGGTCGGGCACGGTGGCTCAAGCCTGTAATCTCAGCACTTTGGGAGGCCGAGACGGGCAGATGACAAGGTCAGGAGATCAAGACCATCCTGGCTAACACAGTGAAACACCGTCTCTACTAAAAAATACAAAAATCTAGCCGGGCAAGGTGGCAGGCGCCTGTAGTCCCAGCTACTCGGGAGGCTGAGGCAGGAGAATGGCGTAAACCCGGGAGGCGGAGCTTGCAGTGAGCTGAGATCCGGCCACTGCACTCCAGCCTGGGCAACAGAGAGAGATTCCGTCTCAAAAAAAAAAAAAAGTACAAAAAATTAACAGGACATGGTAGCACATGCCTGTAGTCTCAGCTACTTGGGAGGCTGAGGCAGGAGGATTGCTTGAGCCTGGGAGGCAGAGGTTGCAGTGATCAGAGATCACGCCATTTCACTTCAGACTGGGAGACAGAGCAAGACTCTGTCTCAAAAAATAAAAAGAAAGAGAAAAAAGAAAGCTAGGCCAGGTGGCACACCCTGTAATCCCAGCTGTTCAGGAGGCTGAGGCACGATAATTGCTTGAGCCTAGGAGGGGGAGGTTGCAGAGAGTTGAGATCACGCCACTGTATTCCATGCTGGGTACCAGAGTAAGACTGTCTCGAAAAAAAGAAAAGAAATTCATACAGAAAGAATTTTCAGCCGGGCATGGTGGCTCAAGCCTGTAACCCCAGCACTTTGGGGGGCCAAGGGGGGCAGACCACCAGTCCAGGAGTCCGAGACCGGCCAACATGGTGAAACTTTGTCTCTACTAAAAATACAAAAATTAGCCAGGTGTGGTGGCGCATGCCTGTAATCCCAGCTACTCAGGAGGCTGAGGCAGGAGAATCACTTGAACCCGGAGGCAGAGGTTGCAGTGAGCTGAGATTGTGCCACTGTACTCCAGCCTGGGTGATAGAGCGAGACTCCATCTCAAAAAGAAAAAAGAAATAAAGAAAGAAAAAATTTCCACACGCGCTAAATGGTTACAAGAGGTATGAACTACTGATCCTATCAACTACCTATTTAGTTGGCTTTCTACCAAACTGGGAAGTTCCTTTCAAGATGCCATTCAAGTCCTTGTTATAGTCATAGTCTCCATCAACCTTTTCTTCTTTACATTTAAATTACCTATAATATGTATAACCAACTGCTGTAAGTCTGCTGCTAAAACCAGAATTATGCTGGCTCAATGCATAGAACTTATAGACAAGTTAAATTAGTAGCCCCACCTTTTGGCCCTTATGTTGCTTGATAGACCTTAGGGGTTGATGAGTGCCTGCCCACCTCTATTCCTGTCTGGTCAAGATATTCAATTGGCTATAAGTCTCTTGGCCACAAGGGTTCCACCAAGGGACTGGGTGGACCTGGAGCAGGTAGCCCCACCATCCTGGCAATGACATGGTACAAATTTGGCTATTGATGCTGCCTGTGGCAGATCTCAGCTAAAAGGAGGAAATATGGAATAAAAAGAAATTCCGCCAGGTGTGGTGGCTCACACCTGTAGTCCCAACACTTTGGGAGGCCAAGACAGGTGGATCACCTGAGGTCAGGAGTTCAAGACCAGGTTTGTCAACATGGTGAAACCCTGTCTCTTCTAAATTTACAAAAATTAGCCAGGCGTGGTGTGGGCACCTGTAATCCCAGCTACTCAGGAGGCTGAGCCAGGAGAATTGCTTGAACCCAGGAGGCGGAGGTTGAAGTGAGCCGAGATTGCGCCACTGCACTCCAGCCTGGGTGAGACAGCGAGATTCCATCTCAAAAAAAAAAAAAAAAGAAAAAGAAAGAAAGAAAGAAAGAAAGAAAAGAAAAGAAAATCCAAAGCCCCCTCAACTGACTGAACAAACCCCTCTTGGCCAAGGATACCCCGCAAAAACTTCAAAATCTAAGTTTCTTGGTTATGATAAGACAGGAGGCTGGTCACACCCCAGTACACACTCTTCCTTACTGTTACCAACCTTTTTTCCTAAGAGTTAAGCAGAAACCAGTCCTGGAAAACAGATGGAAGAATCCTGCTGATTTCAACTTCAACCACCTGATGCTGTGGGCAGACGTCCCTCTTTTTTTCGTGTTTTTTTTTTTTTTTTTTTGAGACATGGTCTCTTTTTTTGAGAGAGGCTCTGTCACCCAGGCTAGAGTGCAATGGCATGATCTCGGCTCACTACAGCCTCTGCCTCCTCGGTTCAAGTGATCTTCCTGCCTCAGTCTCCCAAGTTGCTGGGACTACAGGCACACATACCACCATGCCCAGCTAACTTCTGTATTTTTTTGTAGAGATGGAGTTTTGCTGTGTTGCCCAGGCTGGTCTCAAACTCCTGGGCTCAAAGGATCCACCTGCCTTGGCCTCCCAAAGTGCTGGGATTATAGGCATGAGCCGCTGGGCTTGGCCTCTTTTTGTGATTTTGATATGACAGCAGACCAGCTCACAAAGCATTCCTTCCTGATCGATTCCTATTAACCATGAGCTGGCTCTGGCCAATTTACAGAGGCTGCACACAAAGTGCCTTTGTGTCCTATGTTTCGCCTTTTGATGTGTACAGCCTAAGTTTGCATTTTAATGTTAAGTCTTGGCTGGGCATGATGGCTCACATCTATAATCCTAGCACTTTGGGAGGCCAAGGTGGGAGGATTGCTCGAGCCTAGGAGTTCAAGACCAGCCTGGACAATGTAGTGAGACCCTGTCTCTCTTTTTCTTTTCTTTTTTTTTTGGGTGGGGGGAATGGAGTCTTGCTCTGTTGCCCAGGCTGGAGTGCAGTGGTGTGATCTTGGCTCACTGCAACCTCTGCCTCCCGGGTTCAAGCAATTCTCCTGCCTCAGCTCCCAGTAGTAGCTGGGATTACAGGTGTGCACCACCATATCCAGCTAATTTTTGTATTTTTAGTAGAGATGGGGTTTCACCATGTTGGCCAGGCTGGTTTCGAACTCCTGACCTCAGGTGATCCGCCCATCTCAGCCTTCCAAAGTGCTGGGATTACAGGCATAAGCCACTGCACCAGGCCTTCTGTCTCTATTTTTAAATAAAAATATAAATAGATCGGGTGCCGTAGTTCACACCTGTATTTCCAGCACTTTGGGAGGCCAAGGTGGGCAGATCACTTGAGGCCAGGATTTTGAGACAAGCCTGGCCAACACAGTGAAACCTCATCTCTACTAAGAAATAATATAAAAAAATAGCTAAGTGTAGTGGTGCACACCTATAATCCCAGCCACTCTGGAGGCTGAGGCAGGAGAATCACTTGAACCCATGAGGTGGAGGTTGCGGTGAGCCAAGATCACGACACTGCACTACAGCCTGGGTGATAGAGCGAGACTCTGTCCAAAAAAAAAAAACAGCTGGGCGCCGTGGCTCACGCTTGTCATCCCAGCACTTC
>NW_012117644.1:1162309-1167102 GCF_000951035.1 Colobus angolensis palliatus
CAGATCACTTGAGGTCAGGAGTTTGAGACCAGTCTAGCCAACATGGTGAAACCCCATCTCTACTAAAAATACAAAAATTAGCCGGGCATGGTGTCAGGCGCCTGTAATTCCAGCTACTCGGGAGGCTGAGGCAGGAGAATCTCTTGAACCTGGGAGGCAGAGGTTGCAGCGAGCTGAGATCGTGCCATTGCACTCCAGCTTGGGCAACAGAGCAAGTCTCTGTCTCAAAAGTAAATAAATAAATGAAAATAAAAACGAAAAAATAAAAAATTAATGTTAAGTCTCAACCCCAAAGTGAACACAGGATGTATGTAACGTGTATGTTTGCTTAGTACACACACATGTGACTCCTTTTCATGGACATTCATAGCTTCTCCTGTAACCCATTAATATGTATTCTAGCCAACTCATTTTACATAAAACTCCTGTCCCACCCTTCCTCCCTCAAATTGCCTGCTTTTAGTCTCAGCCAAAGGTTCCACTTACCAGCCTGCATATTGCAACCAAACATAAGAAATAATATTGTTTCCAAATATATAGATCTGGTGATTTTAAGTTGACACTTCCCAGGTTGTCACAAGATTCAGGTATGGCTCACACCCTATGATTGCAGGGCACAAGCTGGGATCTCCTGGGAACTGGTCTCTTTGAAGGCCCTAGAAGGCCTTCCTTCTAGGTTGATTTTCCTCCAGAGATCCAACTGCCTTCTTAGGCTCCCCTGCCTGCCTCCTCCTCGGTCCTGACCTGTGGCATTGCCCAGGTTACCGGGCCCCCATCTTCCCTGCACTTACTGCCACTCATAGGCTGATGGTTCCCACACCTGCATCCAACCTGGACTCCTGCCCTGAGCTTCCCCTCTGCAACTACTTCCCCCTGGGCCAAGGGCACACAGGCACCTTGAAAAAACAGTGTTCTGTGTTTCTTCCTGCCCAAACCTGCCCCTCTCTCTCCTTTTTCCCATCTGTGGTACCACCATGGGCTCAGAGAATAAAAAAATGAAGGTTTTTGTCATTGACTGGGGTGGGGATGGAGGGAAGAGTTATCCCAGAATCATAGGTGCTGTAGAAAGGATACCTGAGTTGCTGGGAGAGGGGGTCTGTGAGTTGGCGATGGAAGGAGAGCTTGGCCCTTCAAACAACTGAAGATCTGATCAAAAGATTCAGAACATCTGTGATTTTGTGACTGGCGATGAGTGGTGACACCTGGTCTCATGGGGTTGGGGAAGTTGGGAGATTTGGTGGTTCTACAATTTATGGCCTTTTGAGATCCTTGCTCTCTATAGCTGTCTGGGAGGTTGGAAGCCTGGGCTCTAGCCCTTGCCCTGATCCTCCGGATCTCATTTTCCTCATCTATGTAACAGGACAGAGGAGTTGGAAACTGATGAGATTAGCTCAAAGGATCCTGGCAGCTCAGGTTGCAAGATTTTTTTCAGACCTGAGCATTTGGGAAAAAATGGGGTAGGTGGAGCTTAGGGACTAGCCTTAGGCCTGTACTGTTAATTCACCCCCTCCCACTTCCCCATGGAGGCTTGGTTGGTGCTCACAAGCAATAATTAACTGCTGAGTGGCCTTCGCCCAATCCCAGGCTCCACTCCTGGGCTCCATTCCCACTCCCTGCCCCACTGCCCGTCTCCTAGGCCACTAAACCACAGCTGTCCCCTGGAATAAGGCAAGGGGGAGTGCAGAGCAGAGCAGAAGCCTGAGCCAGACGAAGAGCCACCTTCTCTCCCAGGTATGACACTCCCCATCCCCCTTCAGAGGCCACACACCCTATGGTACTCCCAGCATGTGTTAAGGATTTGCTGAACTGGAAGGGCCCTCAGTTTGCCTGAAGCCCAGAGAATCTTGAAGTGGAGACTGAGGCCCAGACCAGAGTGTGGCCTGCTCAAGCTTAAATGACAAGTTAGTGTTCATCTCCCTGAACTAGTACCTGGGCTCTAGCCCTTCAGTCCAGCACTGAGTTCTCAGCTCTTCTAGTCTGGGGCCCTAAGGTTGGGGGTGGGGGTCATGATTGTTGGTGGGGAGGGGTCACAGCTGGACCAAGACCTGAAGATGAAACTAGGAAGGTGGGAAGGGGGCTTGCAGAGTGATGCTGGTCAAAAGGACAGGAAGAGAGCCTGGCTTCAGAAGCAGCCACGGCAAGAGAGACTGCTGACTGAACAGGTGGGCTCCACTGGGGGCTGGGGAAAGGATTTTCTCAGCCCCCATCCCCAGCACTGCATATTGGCTGCACCCATGAGAGCCTCAGCACTGTGAAGGTGCAGGGAGCAAAGGCCAAAAGAGCTCTGGCTTGAACTTGGGTGGTCCCTGCTGTGTGACTTGGGGCATGGCCCTTATCTGTGCTCAAATGCTTCTGTGAAGATTAAAGGCTATCCTTTGTTGATTTCCCCTTCTTACATTTAATCCTTGCAGGAGAAAGCTAAGCCTCAAGATGGTTTGCTTCTCCTTCCCCCAAGGCCAAGGAGAAGATGGAGCGAGGGCTGGGGTCAGGCAGGACAGGCTGAACAGGAACCCTGTGCTCTAAACAGTTAGGGTTTGTTTCCCAGGAACTAAACCCAAAGGATCACCTGGTATTCCCTGAGAGTACAGATTTCTCTGGCGTGGCCCTCAAGGTTAGTGAGTGAGTGGGTCCACAGAGGCATGACTGGATCCTGGAATAAATGAATCAACCATGAGAGAATGAATGAACACTGGAATCAATAAGAGTAGCAGAATAATGGATTGTGGAGCAGGAAGGAGAAGCTGCTGGGTGGGAATTCAATTCCAGGCCTATCTGAACCCTGCTGTGCAGTCAGCCTGGAGACAGCCCAGCTCAGGCCCTGCCTAGACCCCTGTCAAGGAAGCCCTGTCAAGAGGAGAGGAGGGGCAGCACGGGGGCACGGCAAGCTTGTGAGCAGGAAAGCATGTCCACTTTAGTGACTGGTATGTGGAAGATGAGTTAGAGGAGACAGATGGAGAGAAGTCATAGGAAATAAATTCTGAGCATTTTAGGGGGGCCCAGATACCTGGTGACCAGTGGAGTGAAGGAAACAGTCACCTCCCAAAATTCAGTGTCTGAGGTCAAAGGATTGAAGTTCTGTGATGACCAAGGAGAGGCCAGCTCTGTGGTAGGGGGCACAGGAGCTCCCCAAGGCCCCAGGGCTGTCTAGCTGGCTGCCCCCTGCCACCCCTGTGCCCTGTGACCCCCGCCCTGCCCCGCCCCGCCCCAAGATCCCACGGTTTCCAGGAGGGGCCTACTAAACTAGCTTGAGTGATGAGGCTAGAAAGGGCTGGGACTAAGGTTTAAAAAGCAACTAAAACTAATGAAAAACCACACTGCAGCCCCCAGCTAAAACATTTTTATAAACTTTTTGTTTTGTTTTGTTTTTTGAAATAGAGTCTCACTCTGTCACCCAAGCTGGAGTGCAATGGCACGATCTTGGCTCACTGTAACCTCCGCTTCCTGGATTCAAGTGATTCTCCTCCCTCAGCCTCCTGAGTAGCTGGGATTACAGGCACATGACACCGCACCCAGCTTATTTTGTGTTTTTAGTAGAGATGGGGTTTCACTGTGTTGGCCAGGCTGGTCTCAAACTCCTGACCTCAGGTGATCCACCCACCTCAGTCTTCCAAAGTGCCAGGATTACAGGCGTGAGCCACCATGCCCAGCCCATTTTTGTAAACTTTTACAATGAAGTAATTTGGTGTCAAAATCTGACCTGAAAATTAATGTGAGCTTATGTATAGTTTTAATTTATCCCACCAGTGCAACTGTTTCACCCCAGAACATACACTTGATTATTGGGTATATGAAAATTATATTATCTTTGAATCACCTTTGATGAAATCCTAAAGAATTTTAACTCTGAAACATTTGAATGAGGCATTGTGGACCTATGACAAACTCCTGGCTATTTCTGCATTTTGCCCAAATCCATCCTTGAATTATATCACTTGAACCTCATGATCACCTGGAGAAGGCAATGAGGCTCAAGCCGGGGAGGGGTGGTGTCTAATCCCACCTCTCACTGGATCTGGGAAAACTGAGGGAGATGGGGGCAGGGCTCTATCTGCCCCAGGCTTCAGTCCAGGCCCCACCCTCCTGGAGCCCTGGGAATAACTTAAGGCCCCACCTCCGCATTCCTTGGTGCCACTGACCACAGCTCTTCCTTCAGGGACAGACATGGCTCAGCGGATGACAACACAGCTGCTGCTCCTTCTAGTGTGGGTGGCTGTAGTAGGGGAGGCTCAGAAAAGGACTGCACGGGCCAGGACTGAGCTTCTCAATGTCTGCATGAACGCCAAGCACCACAAGGAAAAGCCAGGCCCAGAGGACAAGTTGCATGAGCAGGTGGGCCAGGGGGTGATCTGGGGTGGTGAGGGACTGGCTCAGGAAGAGGAAAGCAGGACATGGAAATGTCAAACTCCATTCACTGGTGAAGTGAAGGCAGACGGACCCACTGGAGGAGCCCTTCAGTTTGCATTAATATGGGTGACTATTTCACAGACACTGTGTGCCAAATGTTGGTACAATGCCAACAGTTCACCTTCTTGATTGTTGAGTTTCCACATGACATAGATAAGGAAGCAGGCCCAGAGGAGAGCCTGGGAAATGAAGTTGGAGTGACCCATCCTGGGGTTGCTTGATTTAGGGATTTAGACTTTGAATGACTCCTCCAAAGATCCGAGGGAAGAAACTGCATACTGTGCATAGTGGCCTCTTTTCTGCCAGCCCTAAACAGCTCAAGAAGGGAGAGTCTCTCACATTATGAGGCTGGGTGCGAAGCATTCTTTTTTTTTTTTTTTTTTTTTTTT
>NW_012117644.1:1168377-1170815 GCF_000951035.1 Colobus angolensis palliatus
GCTAATTTTTGTATTTTTAGTAGAAATAAGGTTTTGCCATGTTGGCTAGGCTGTGGTCTCCATTCTTGACCTCAAGTGATCTGCCCACCTCCACCTTCCAAAATGTTGGGATTACGGGTGTGAGCCACTGTACCCGGCCCACATTTGAATATTTAGCTCGTCAGCCTTAAGTAACGAGATTCGGAAAGCTTGAGGATAGCCACCACACAGGAGCATAGATTCAACTCATCCTGAATTTCACAGCCATCACAAGTTAGTTTTTAAGGAAAAAGAGTAGTTCCTAAGTTGTTTCTCAATAATTTATAATAAAAATAACATCCGCAATTGATTGGCTATATATTGCTTTTTGTATCACAAATTCCAGGAACAGATAATGGGTGAGGCAGCTAGTCAGGGACAAAACACCTCCTGAGTAGCTGGGATTACAGGTGTCTGCCACCACATTTGGCGAATTTTTGTATTTTTAGTAGAGACGGGGTTTCACCATGTTGGCCAGGCTGGTTTCAAACTGCTGATCTCAGGTGATCCACCTGCCTTGGCCTCCCAAAGTGCTGGGATTACATGAGTGAGCCACTGCGCCCAGCCTAGGGTTACAATTTAAATTGCTTTTTTACCTTCAAATCTTTGTCACCTCAGTGAGGCTTAATCTGACCGCACTATTACACTGCAAGTCCCAATCCTTCTCCCCTGCTTAATTGTTGTCCAAAGCAATAATCAGGTGATGTGTTCATTGTCGTAACTCCAGTTTCTACAAAAGTACCTGGGTGAGAGTAAGTAGGATCTCAATAAAGGTTGAATTAACAAATTTTGTAATGACTGCAACTCCAACAGGAGCTCCCTTCTGGGCTCCCACAGTCTCTGACGGCCCTCTCCCCTAAAGAGGTCCCAACAGCAAGTATTTTCCTGGGTGACTTCCAGTGGGCTGGGGAATGAAGGACTAAGAGGGGAGACACTGCATGTGGAATATTCTGGCTGTTCTGGCTGTGGACTGAGTCCTGTGTCTTCCCCCATCCAGTGTCGTCCCTGGAAGAAGAATGCCTGCTGTTCTACCAACACTAGCCAGGAAGCCCATAAGGATGTTTCCTACCTATATAGATTCAACTGGAACCACTGTGGAGAGATGGCACCTGCCTGCAAACGGCATTTCATCCAGGACACCTGCCTCTACGAGTGCTCCCCCAACTTGGGGCCCTGGATCCAGCAGGTACGCATGGCTTCCTGCAGGTACAAGACCTAGCGGAGGAGCTGAACTTTCCAGGCATCTCTGCAGGCTGCAATCCCAGCTCCAGTTCTGTTCAGGGCTGGGTTGCTGGGATTCTTGAACCTGAGCCCTTCTTTTGTAACAAAATCTCCCAGGTGGATCAGAGCTGGCGCAAAGAGCGGGTGCTGAACGTGCCCCTGTGCAAAGAGGACTGTGAGCAATGGTGGGAAGACTGTCGTACCTCCTACACCTGCAAGAGCAACTGGCACAAAGGCTGGAACTGGACCTCAGGTGAGGGCTGGGGTGGGCAGGAACGAAGGGATTTGGAAATGGAGATATGTGGGTGTGGAACAGGTATGTGACAATTTGGGGTTGTAGGGCTGGCAGACCCCAAGATAGTTCCAGGCCCAGTGGCTAAAGGTCTTCCCTCTTCTCTACAGGGTTTAACGAGTGCCCAGTGGGAGCTGCCTGCCAACCTTTCCATTTCTACTTCCCCACACCCACTGTTCTGTGCAATGAAATCTGGACTTACTCCTACAAGGTCAGCAACTACAGCCGAGGGAGTGGCCGCTGCATCCAGATGTGGTTCGACCCAGCCCAGGGCAACCCCAATGAGGAAGTGGCGAGGTTCTATGCTGCAGCCATGAGTGGGGCTGGGCCCTGGGCAGCCTGGCCTCTCCTACTTAGCCTGGCCCTAACGCTGCTTTGGCTGCTAAGCTGACCTCCTTTTACCTTCTGATACCTGGAAATCTCTGCCCTGTTTAGCCCCATAGCTCCCAACTATTTGGTTCCTGCTCCATGGTTGAGCCTCTGACAGCCACTTTGAATAAACCGGACACCGCACATGTGTCTTGAGAATTATTTGGGTATGAATGGGAACGTGACTGTTTTGTTTTCCAATTCCCATTGATTGAAACCAGTGAGACCGGGCCAATTCCTAGTTCTGACAGTTGCTATGAACTAACCTGATACTTAACTATTCTTCTAACTTAGGAGACATTCGTAGCTCTCAATTTCATTTTTCACTATAGCTCCAATCTAGAGCCAAGCCCAGGAATTTTTTGTTTGTTTTGAGACAGGGTCTCACTCTGTCACCAGGCTGGAGTGCAGTGGCATGATCTTGATTCACTGCAACATCTGCCTCCTGGGCTCAAGCAATCCTGCCACCTTAGCCTCTTAACTTGAGACTACAAGCATGTGCCACCACACCTGGCTATTTTTTTTTTTTTTTTTTTTT
>NW_012117644.1:1171245-1172152 GCF_000951035.1 Colobus angolensis palliatus
TTATTTTTTTGAGACAGAATTTTGGTCTTGTTGCCCAGGCTGGAGTGCAATGGCGTGATCTTGGCTCACTGCAACCTCTGCTTCCTGGATTCAAGAATTCTCCTGCCTCAGCCTCCCAAGTAGCTGGAGTTACAGATGTGCACCACCAGGCCTAGCTAATTTTTACATTTTTTTTGTAAAGAGGAGATCTTGTTATGTTGACCAGGCTGGTCTCAAACTCCTGGCCTGAAGCAAACCTTTCATCTCAGACTTCAGAATTACTGGGATTACAAACATGAGCCACCATGCCCAGCACAATCTCAGCTCACTGCAACCTCTGCCTCCCACGTTCAAGCAATTCTGCCTCAGCCTCCTGAGTACCTGGGACTATAGGTGTGGGCCACCATGCCTGGCTAATTTTTCTATTTTTGTTAGAGATGGGGTTTCGCCATGTTGGCCAGGCTGGTCTGGAACTCCTAACCTCAGGTGAACCACCCACCTTGGCCTCCCAAAGTGCTGGGATTACAAGTGTGAGACACCATGCCCAGCCTAGCTCAGGATTTTATCATTTAAACTGAACATAAGTCTCCCAGGGTTGATTCCTGTGCTGTGCTCAGCTCTCCAAAAGAAGAGATGGGAAAGCTGTACCCAGCATGTTTTGGATGGGTTGCTGGGAAGAAGGTAAGGGTGACAGCAAGAGCCATACGGCACTAACAGCTAATACCCACAAAGCATTATCTGCTAGGCACTATCCTACCTAAATTGTTTATACCGATGATATGTAGATACTACGGTCTGCATTTTCCATATGTAGAAACAGACACATAAATTAAAGAATGTTGCCTGACCAGGCGCGGTGGCTCACACTATAATCCCAGCTCTTTGGGAGGCCGAGTCGGGCAGATCACCTGAGGTCAGGAGTTCGAGA
>NW_012117644.1:1172405-1175706 GCF_000951035.1 Colobus angolensis palliatus
CCAGCCTGGGTAACATAGCGAGACTCCGTCTCAAAAAAAAAAAAAAAAAAAAATTACGAAACAGCCCGACGTGGTGGCATGCGCCTGTAATCCCAGCTACTCGGGAGACTGAGGCGGGAGAATCTCTCGAACCCAGGAGGCAGAAGTTGCAGTGAGCCAAGATCGCACCATTGCACTCCTGCCTGGGCAACAGAGCGAAACTCCATCTCAAAAAAAAAAAAAGAACATGCTCTTTCCCCTCATGGAGTGAGTAAATATGTGTGTGTGTCTTGAAGGGATAATGGTTCTGTGGCTGACCAGAGGAGCTGAGCCTAACCTGCTCTGCCAGAGCTAGGACTGGAACCCAAACTTCGACTCCTAAGCAGGTTCCAAACCAATAATCTGAAGGGTTTTAAGGCAGTGTTCTCCATTAAATATAGTTTGTAACCTTTGTATTAAGCCAGGTTATGTTGCAGTAACATTCCTAATATTTCTGTGGCTTCTTACAACTCACCTTTTTGGGTTCTTTGTTTGTTTGTTTTCTTTTGTTTAAAGACAGAGTCTCTCTCTGTCACCCAAGCTGGAGTAGTGGCGTGATCATAGCTCACAGCAGCTTCAAATTCCTGGGCTCAAGTGATCTTCCTGCCTCAGCCTCCTGAATAGCTGGAACTACAGGTGTGAGCCACAACATCCAGCTAATATATACACATATAAAATATGTATTGTATATATGATAATAAAGACAGGGTCTCACTATCTTACCCAGGTTGGTCTTGAACTTGTGCTGAAGTGATCCTCTCAAAATGCTGGGATTACAGGTGTCAGCCACTGTGCCTGGCCACAAATCATGTTTGTTTCTTGCTCAAGCTACAGTGTTTAATGTGGGTTATCAGAGGGATTCTGTTCATTTCTCTTTCCTGGACTACATTAGCAGCCAGGAAGTTCTGCTTCTCACTGGAGGCCCAGGCTGATTGGAGGCTCCATCTTCTATGAGACAGGAAGAGGGAACTTGGCGAATTCCATCAGGCTCTTCAGATTTCCGCCTGTCACTTATATCATTGGCCAAATCAAGTCATGAGCATGCCTAAATTCAAGAAGACCAGGAAAACATGATCTTATCATGTACTTGGAAGGACAGGAAAATCACGAGGTTTGCAACAGACCTAATAATGACTACAAAGACCTCATTATTTTCTGGTCAGTTTCTATTTCTGACATGGTCATAGTTACAAATTTAATTTTTCAGCTACATCCTAGTAAGATGGAGGACCAACTCTTGAAACCTATGCAAATAACTACATCAACCCAGGCCGGACATGGTGGCTTATGCCTATAACCCCAGCACTTTGGGAGGTTGAGGCAGGCGGATCACTTGAGGGCGGGAGTTCAAAACCAGCCTGGCCAACATGGTGAAACTCCGTCTCTACTAAAAATACAAAAAAATAAGCTGGATGTGATGGCACATGCCTGTAAACCCCAGCTTGTTGGGAAGCTGAGGCATGAGAATTGCTTGAATCCGGGAGGTGGATGTTGCAGTGAGCCAAGATCGTGCCACTGCACTCCAGCCTGGGCGATGGGCAATGGAGTAAGACTCCGTCTCAAAAACAAAACAAAACAACAACAACAACAACAAAAAAACCCAAAAACAACAACAACAAAAAACTACACACACACACACACACAGAAAAAACCAGAAAAACTACATCAACCTGAAAAGTGGAGCAATCCACTGCTGACCGCCCAGGGTAGTCTTGTAAACAAGGTCAATTGATGCATCATGTTCTCTACAGGATCAGTGACACCATTTACAAATATGATTTGTTTACAGATATATTTGGATTAGTGGAATTTAAGATAAGTACCATCTAAAACCAAATTTTTTTCTTTTTTTGAGATGGAGTCTCACTGTCACTAAGGCTGGAGTGCAGTGGCACAATCTCGTCTCACTGAAACCTCTGCTTCCCAGGTTCAAGCAATTCTCATGCCTCAGCCTCCCAAGAAGCTGGGATTTTAGGCATGTGCCACCACACCCAGCTAATTTTTGTATTTTTATTAGAGATGGGGTTTCACCATGTTGGTCAGGCTGGTCTCAAACTCCTGGCCTCAAGCAATCCACCTGACTTCGCCTCCCAAGGTGCTGGGATGACAGGCAAGCCACTTCGCCCAGCCCATGTTGCTGTTTGATCAATATCCACCTCTCAGCTAGACTGCCACCACACCCAGCTAATTTTTGTATTTTTATTAGAGACGGGGTTTCACCATGTTGGTCAGGCTGGTCTCAAACTCCTGGCCTCAAGCAATCCACCTGACTTTGCCTCCCAAGGTGCTGGGATGACAGGCATGAGCCACTATGCCCGACCTATTTCTCTTACTTATTTATTTTGTGTGTGTGTGTGTGTGTTGGTTTTTGTTTTGAGACGGAGTCTCTCTCTTGTCCAGGCTGGAATGCAGTGGTGTGTTCTCGGCTCACTGCAATGTCTGCTTCCCAGCTTCTCCTGCCTTAGCCTCCTGAGTACCTGGGACTACAAGAATTGCGCCACCATGCCCAGCTAATTTTTGTATTTTTAATAGAGACAGGATTTCTCCATGTTGGCCAGGCTGGTCTGGAACTTCTGGGCCCAAGCGATTCACCCACTTCGGTCTCCCAAAGTGCTGGGGTTGCAGCCATGAACCACCAAGCCTGGCCCACTTACTTCTTTTCTGGACCAAAAGTATAAGTGATGAATGCAAAAATTGATAAATTGGACTTAAAATTCAAAACTCTTGCTCTTTAAAAGACAGCCTTAAGAAAATTAAAAGGCAAGCAACAGACTGGAGGAAATATTTACAAAACACATCTGATAAAGGATCTGTATTCATAATATACAAAGAACACTTACAACTCAGTAATTATAAGGCAGTTGACCCAATCAAATAATGGGCAAAAGAAATGAACAAACTTCATTAAAGAAGATACACAGGTCGAGTGCGGTAGTTCATGTCTGTAATCCCAGCACATTGGGAGGCTGAGGCGGCCAGATCACTTAAGGCCAGGAGTTCAAGACCAGCCTGGCTAACATGGCAAAACCCTATCTCTACTAAAAATACAAAAATTAGCCAGGTGCGGTGACGCATGCCTGTAATCTCAGCAGCTCGGGAGGCTGAGACAGAAGAACTGCTTGAAACTGGGAGGTTGGCCGGGCACGGTGGCTCAAGCCTGTAATCCCAGCACTTTTGGAGGCCGAGACAGGTGGATCACAAGGTCAGGAGATCGAGACCTTCCTGGTCTACATGGTGAAACCCCATCTCTACTAAAAATACAAAAAACTAGCCGGGCGAGATG
>NW_012117644.1:1175756-1179548 GCF_000951035.1 Colobus angolensis palliatus
GGAGGTGGAGATTGCAGTGAACTGAGATCGTGCCACTGCACTCCAGCCTGGGTAACAGAGCGAGACTGTCTCAGAAAGAAAAAAAGAAGATACACAAATTACGAGTACTTACATGAAAAGATGATCAACATTATTAATCATTAGAAAAATGCAAATTAAAACCCCAGTGATATACTATTTTATACCTATTAGAATGGCAATAATAATAAGATAGGCAATAACAAATGTTGGCAAGGATGTGAACCCTCACACAGTGCTGGTGGGGGTGTAAAATGGCACAGCCCTTTGGAAAACAGTGTAGCAGTTTCTCAAAAAGTTAAATGTAAAACTACCATACAACCCAAAATTCCACTTCCAAGTATCTACTCAGGAGAAATGAAAACAAACATAACAAAACTTAATTATGAATATTCATAATATTAGGTACCATTATGCATAATAGCCCCAAGCTGGCAATAACATATGTATACATGATTTTTATTTTTTTGAGACAGAATTTTGGTCTTGTTGCCCAGGCTGGAGTGCAATGGCGTGATCTTGGCTCACTGCAACCTCTGCTTCCTGGATTCAAGCAATTCTCCTTGCTCAGCCTCCGAAGTAGCTGGGATTACAGGTACACACCACCACGCCCGGCTAATTTTTGTATTTTTAGTAGAGACAGGGTTTCACCATGTTGACCAGGCTGGTCTCAAATTCCTGACCTCAGGTGATCCACCTGCCTCACCTCTGGGCGAGTGCTGGGATTACAGACATGCACCACTGCACCTGGCAATAACCTAAATTTTTAGCAGTTGGTGAGTGGATAGACAAAATGTAGTGAATCCATACAATAGAAGACTGTGCAGGAATGAAACGTGATGACACATGCTATGTCATGGATGAGACTCAAAAACATTATGCTAAGAGAAAGAAGCCAGACCTAAGAGGTTTCATATGGCATGATTTCACTTACATGAAATGTGCAGGAAAGACAAATTTATAGAGGCAGAAAGTAGACTAGTAGCTTCCTGGGGCTGGAAGTGAGAACAGGGATTAATTGTAAATGGGCATGAGGGGGGATGAAAATTACTGAGGGGATGATTCTGAGTTTCTGTGGGGTGTGCATATGAGGAAAACTATTCTAAAAAATTTGGCATGTGGTTCCATAAAAACCTATCATCTGAGACAAACTCCATTCCCAATCTTTAAAAGATTGGTTGGAGGCTGAGTGTGGTAGCTCACGCCTGTAACTTCAGCACTTTGGGAAGCCAAAGAGGGTGGATGGCTTGAGCTTAGGAGTTTGAGACCAGCCTGGGCAACATAGTGAAACCCAGTCTCTAGAAAAAAAAATACAAAAATTAGCTGGGTATGATGGCGCGAGCCTGTAGTCCCAGCTACTTGGGAGGTTGAGGTGGGAGGACCTCCTGAGCCCGGGGAGGTTGAGCCTGCAGTGAGTGGTGATTGTACCACTGCACTCCAGCCTGGGATGACAAAGTGCGACCCTGTCCCCCTCACCAAAAAAAAAAAAAAAAAAAAATGGGATCTGGCAGTTAAGGAGCGAGTCTATTCTTGGTGTAGATGTAGATAACACCATTAGAGATGTTTAGTAGGTGGCCCATTGACCAAGGACCTTTTTTAAAAAAGAGTGTTTATTCCAGCTGGCAAAGGTAAGGTTTGCTAAATTGAGGGTTACAGACCAGAGCCAGGGGAAAGAAAAAGGCTATATCATATGACTAGCCCCCCAAAAAATTAAAGGGAACATGAAGTACATTACCAAAAATACCAAGACAATAACCACAATCATATCTCTTTCATTAACTTTACTCCTTCATTTTCTAGTTATATGTTCTTGGGCTAGCATCTTCCCCCAGAGAAGTCTTCTGCCTGAGGGCTGAAATTTTGCTAGAAATCCCTAGTCTCAGGACTCTGATAGGTTGACTCAACCAAGTATTAGTTTATGGTGATGATATCAGATACACAGGTTTATTTCCTGTCAGCAAAGTATAGCAGGTATGTTTAAACAAACAAGAGGGGAGAACAGAAACCAGTTGTTGAGCTGGGTGTGGTGGCATGGGCCTGCAGTCTCAGCTACTTGGGAGGCTGAGGTGGGAGGATAGCTTGAGCCCAGGGAGGATGAGGCTGCAGTGAGCAGTGATCATACCACTGCACTCCAGCCAAGGACCAAGGACGTCAGAGTGAGACCCTGTCTCAAAAAAAAAAAAAAAAAAGAGAGAGAAAGAAGAAAAAGAAAGAAAGAAAGAAAGAAAAAACAAACAAAAGAAAGAAAGAAAGAAAGAAAGAAAGAAAAGAAAGAAAAGAAAGAGAAAGAAAGAAAAGAAAGAGAAAGAAAGAAAGAAACCAGGTGTTGAGAGTATCAAACAGCCTGGCCAATCTATTCATTTTCAATATCATAATGAAAGAAGAATATTCACTGGGGTGTACTACATAACAGCACAAACTTACTGGTGAGTGCTAGATTTCATGAGGTCTCAGATGATGGCTACATAGAACCTATTATTAGAACCTGGGAAGGGAGTAAGGGACAGGGAGGGTTAGTCTTCTCAACCGATTTAACTAACTTTTTTCTTAATTTTTAGACAGTCTTGCTCTGACACCCAGGCTGGAGTGCGGTGGCGTGATCTCAGCTCACTGTAATCTCTGCCTCCCAGGTTCAAGCGATTCTCATGCCTCAGCCTCCTGAGTAGCTGGGACCACAGGCATACGCCACCACATCCGGCTAATTTTTTTGTGTTTTTGGTAGAGATGGGATTTCATCATGTTGGCCAGGCTGGTCTTGAACGCCTGGCCTCAAGTGATTCTCCTGCCTTGGGCTCTCAAAGTGTTGGGATTACTGGTGTGAGCCACCGTGCCTAGCCTAACTTATGTTTGATAATTCTATGTGTCTTCTCTATTTGGCTGAGCTCTGCAGGTGATATAGATAATGAATGTATTTACAAATCTTGAGGGCCTTATAGTCTGTTTTGTAACATGTGTACTACAATTTGGTACCAATAATACAAGGTTAAACTATGGAATAAAATCAACATGGGCATAAATTTGACAGTCATCATGTAAGGCCTTGCACATGAATATGAGTCTACTTTTATCCTTCCAGGAAGGTCCACAATCATAATCACAACACTTACTTTGCATAAAAATAATCTTGACTGGGTGTGGCAGTTCACACCTATACAGCCTGGACAACACAGTGAGACCTTGTCTCTACAAAAAATCAATAATTAGCTGGGCATGGTGGTGCACACTTGTAGTCCCATCTACTTGGAGAGGCTAAGGCAGGAGGATCGCTTGAGCCCAGGAGGTCAAGGCTGCAGTGAGCAGTGTTTGTGCTACTATACTCTAGCCTGGGTGACAGTGAGACCCTTTCTAAAAAAAAAATACGGTCTAGAGGGAATGAGCCCCTCTTTTTGGTCTGACATCTTTCTCTACTTTGTGGACATGATGGACAGGGCAGCTTACAATACTGATAAACTAATTTTTAAAATATGGAGCATGCCAATTATACCTAATTATTTTTAGCATCCCTCCTTGTATCCTTCTTTACTTATGAGTGCTATGCTGTGTGGGAGAGAATTTTTGGTGTAATCCAGTAGCTATCTGGGAAGTGTGAGATGATTTTGTTGTTAAAAAAAAAAATGCCTTGGCCTGGCGCAGTGACTCACGCCTGTAATCCCAACACTTTGAGAGTCCAAGGCAGGCAGATCACGAGGTCAGAAGATCAAGACCATCCTGGCTAACACGGTGAAACCCCGTCTCTACTAGAAATACAAAAAATTAGCCAGGTGTGGTAGCAAG
>NW_012117644.1:1183448-1183790 GCF_000951035.1 Colobus angolensis palliatus
GCCAGGATCACATCGCTGTACTTCACCTGGGTAACAAAGTGAGACTCCGTCTCAAAAAAAAAAAAACAACTTTTCTAGAACTCTTAAAACTAACCAAAAATTTCAAAAATCTAAGGAATATCTGTGAGTGATGTCACCAACATGGTGGACTAGGAAGCTCCTGACCCTCTACCCATGAACATACCAAATAAATCTCTTTACCTCTGACAGAAAGCCAGAGGGAACTCCTCTGAGAGCCAGCTGAGAGACTCCTACCCATTGAGCAATTAAGGAAACATCCACACCGAATGGATAGGAAAAGCTGAGGCACACTCGGGCACAGACCTCACCCCAAGCACTATA
>NW_012117644.1:1186419-1189125 GCF_000951035.1 Colobus angolensis palliatus
TGACCTCAAATGATCCGCCTGCCTTGACCTCCCAAAGTGTTGGGATTACAGTCATGAGCCACTGCGCGCAGCCATATGTGAGTCTTTCTAGATCACAGAACAAAGAGATAGTTTTAAATTGGTGCACAAACAGTTCTAGGGCTATGCTCCTTTGGAACAATTGAGAAAAGGGGAGGGAACATCTAGTTCCCATTTTCTCTCCAGAAGGGGCTCACAGTACACTTCCAGTGGCTACTTGATGACCTAACAGCTAAGAAATTTGCACCAGGGGGATCATGGAGCAAACAAACAATAGCCCTATTACAGCTTTAGCAAGGGAATTTCATGAAACTTTCCTCTGGCTCACCCCTTAAATAAATCCAGGTCTACTCATTCTTCCAGGAAGGAGCTTGGCCATGCACTGAGTGCCACAACTTCTATGGCTCCAACCCTGGGGACTGTCTCCTTAATGACCTAGCTCTTGAAGTTAACAGTGCTTTGCATTCCTGGGTGGGCTGAGACCACAGAAAATGAAGAGGTGAACATATAATAGGCATGCTTCCAACAGCTATTTCCCCAGGATCAGAAGGCGCAACCTGGATGTTAGCATAGGCATTTGCCACAGATCTTCTCCTCAGCTTAGTGCAGACAGAATGGGAGATAGACACCTGTATTCAGCTTTACCATAAAGATAGAAGTAACTGAAGCACACACCCAACACTCCAACATTTCCAGCTACACCTAGAGAGTCTGGCTCCTGCCTTCCTGGTCTGAGAATACTGAAATGATATGACATAAACTCCAGGGGACCACCAAAAACAGAATAGAGGCCTGGACAAACACAAAGACTTGAGAGGTACCTTAAAATCTCTGGTCAGAGAGATAGGTGAGAGCCTTCCTCTACACGAGGCCAGTCGGACAAGACTGAGAGAGATAGTGATATGGTCAGGCTTTGTGTCCCCAGCCAAATCTCATCTTGAAGTATAATCCTTATAATTCCCATGAGTCAAGGGAGAGATGAGGTAGAGGTAACTGAATCATGGGGGCAGTTTCCCCCATGCTGTTCTTGTGATAATGAGTGACTTCTCAGGAGATCTGATGGTTTTATAAGGGGCTCCTCCCCCTTTGCTTGGCACTTCTCCTTCCTGCCGCCTTGTGAAGAAGGTGACTTGCTTCCTCTTTGCCTTCAGCCATGATTGTAAGTTTCCTGAGGCCTACCCAGCCATGCTGAACTTTGAGTCAATTAAACCTCTTTCCTTTATAAGTTACCCAGTCTTGAGAAGTTCTTTATAGCAGTATGAAAACAGACTAACACAGATAGTGATTTTATCTTATGTGCAGAAACCAACACAGAGAGTCAAGGAAAATGAAGAAATAGAGGAATATGTTCTAAATAAAAGAACAAGAAGAATATCCAGAAACTGACCTGAGTGAAGTGGAGATATGTGATTTACCTGATAGAGAATTCAAAATAATGATCATGGAGATGTTTACTGAGGTCAGGGGAGCAATGTAAGAACAAACTGAAAATTTCAATAAAGAGACAGGAAGTATTTAAAAAGTAAATAATAGAGCTGAAGAATACTGTAACTGAAATGAAAAATTCAATAGAGGGGTTCAATAGTAAACTAGATCAAGTAGGAAAAAAAAATAGTGAATCTGAAGATAGGTTACTGGAAATTACAAAATCTGAGGACCAAAAAGGAAAAAATAATAAAAAAAGAGTGAGGATAATTTAAGAGACTTATGGAGCACCATTAAGCATAACAACATACACATTATCAGTATGTCAAAAGGAGAAAAGAAAGAGAAAGGGCTAGAAAACACATTCAAAGAAATAATGGCAGAAAACCCCCCAAACCTGGGGAAAGAAATAGAAATCCAGATCCAGGAAGCCCAAAGGACGTCAAATAAGATTATTCCAAAGAGAACCGCATCGAGACACATCATAATCAAACTGTCAAAAGTTAAAGAGAGAGTTTTGAAAGCAGCAAGGGAAAAGTGAAATATTACATGCAAGGAAACCCATAAGATTATCAGTGGGTTTTCAGCAGAAACCTTGCAAACCAGAAAGAAGTAGACTAACATATTCAAAATCCTCATAGGAAAAATAAATTTTAATCAAGTACAATACCAAGTAACCCTGTCTCCCAAAAAGGGAGAATGATAAAGACTTCCTCAGACTAACAAAAGCTGAGAGAATGTATCACCACTAGATCTGTCTTATGAGAAATGCTAAAGGGAGTTATTTAAGTTAAAGAAGAGGATGTTAATTTAGTAACATGAAAATATATGAAAGTATAAAACTCACTGGTAAAAGTAAGTATGTTGTCAGGCCTGATGTGGTGGCTCACACCTGTAATCCCAGCCAACGCAGGTGGATCGCCTGAGATCAGGAGTTTGAGACCAGCCTGGCAAACATGGTGAAACCCTGCCTCTACTAAAAACACAAAAATTAGCTGGGCACATGCCTGTAATTCCAGCTATTTGGAGGGCTGAGGTAGGAAAATCACTTGAACCCTGGAGGCGGAGGTCGCAGTTAGCTGAGATCATGAGACTGCACTCCATCCTGGGTGACAGAGCAAGACTCTGTCTCCAAAAAAAAAAAAAAGTATGTTGTCAAATTCAAAATATTTAAATACTATAATAGCAGTAGGTAAATCAACTTTATATCTCTAGATAAAGGTTGAAAGATCCTAGCTACTTGGGAGGCTGAGGCAGGAGAAT
>NW_012117644.1:1189595-1223228 GCF_000951035.1 Colobus angolensis palliatus
AGCTGAGACAGGAGGATCACTTGAGCTCAGGAGTTTGAGACCAGCCTGGGCAACATAGTGAGACCTTGTCTCTACTACACAGGTGTAATTTGTACCTGTACCTGTATAGGTAATGTAATGATATTGACAAAGAAATTTAAGACAAGAATTGTTAAGAGACAAAGGAAGTCATTTAAAAATGATAAAAGGGTCAATCCATCAAGAAGACATAGCAAATATAAATATAAATGCAACTACCAACAGAGCCCAAAACACAAGAAGCAAAAAATAACAGAATTGAGGAGAGAAATATATTATTCAACAATAACAGTTGGAGATTTCCATATCCCACTACCAGTAGTATTTAGAAAAACTAGGCAGTAGAGAACCTGAACAACACTGTAACAACTAGACCTATCAGATATCTACAGAACACTCCAACCAAACAACAGCAGAATACTCTTCTCAAGTACACATGGAACACCATATTTTGAGCCATTAAAAAAGGTATCAATAAATTAAAAATAATTGAAACAGAAGAAAATATCTTCCCTGATCACGATGGAATGACATTAAAAAATAAGAAAAGAACATTTAGGAAATTTACAAATATGTATAAATTAAATATACTCCTAAATAACCAGTGAGTTAAAGGGTAAATCACAAGGAAAATTAGAAAATGCTTTAAGATGAATGAAATGAAAACACAAAATACCAACACCTATGAGAGGTAACTAAAACAGTGCTTGGGGAGAAATTTAGATTTGTAAATGTCATATGAAAAAGAAGAATAATCTTAAGTCAATAAGCTAACCTACTACCTTAAAAAAAAAAAAAAAAAAGAGAAAGGGTTGGGCACAGTGGCTCATGCCTATAATCTCAACACTTTTGGAGACCGAGGTGAATCACTTGTGCTCAGGAGTTCAAGACCAGCCTGGGCAGCATGGCGAAACACCAAAAATACAAAAATTGGCCAGGCGTGGTGGCATGTACCTGTAGTCCCAGATACTTACTTGGGAGCCTGAGGTAGGAGAATCGCTTGAGCCTGGGAGATGGAGGTTGCAGTGAGCTGAGATGGCACTGCACTCCAGCCTGGGTGACAGAGTGAGACCCTGTCTCAAAACAAAACAAAACAGAAAAAGATGAGCAAAATAAACTAGGAAAAAGAAGGAAATAATAAAGATTAGAGCCAAAATAAATGGAATAGAGGATAGAAAAACACCAAAAATCAACAAAATCAAGTTAGTTCTTTAAAAAGATCAACAAAACTGATGAGCTTAAGGTAGATTGATCAAGATAAAAGGAGAGAAGAATCAAATCAATAAAATCAGGAATGACAAAGGGAAGATCAGTACTGACCTTACAGAAATATAAAGGATTATAAGGGAATAGTATAAAAAATTGTGTGCAACATATTAGATAACACCGATAAAATGAACAAATTCCTATAAAGTCACAAACTACCAAAGATAACACAAGAAGTAAAGAATACGAATAGACCTGTGACAAGTAAAGAGATTGAGTTAGTAATTTTAAAATTTCCCACAAAGAAAATTTCAGACCCAGATGGCCTCAGTGGTAGTTTCTATAAAATGTTACTTATTATTTATTTATTTATTTATTTATTTATTTAATTTTAAATACAAGGTCTCGCTCTGTCACCCAGGCTGGAGTGCAGTGGCGTGATCACAGCTTCCTGCAGCCTCAACCTCTTGGGCTCAAGCAATCCTCTCACCTCAACTTCCCAAGTAACTGGGATTACAGGTGCATGCCACCATGCCTGGCTAATTTTTTTTTATTTTTAGTAGAGACAAGGTTTCCCAGGTTGGTCTCGAACTCCTGAGCTCAAGTGATTCTCCCACCTCTGCCTTTCAAAGTGCTGGGATGACAGGCATGAACCACCACGCCTGGCTCCAATGTTTAAAGAACAATTCACACCAATCCTTCACAAACTCTCTCAAAAGATAAAAGGAGGAAATATTTCTCAACTCATTCTATAAGTTGTATTATATGAGCCAGTATTACCCTGTTATAAAATCGGACACAGATATCACAAGAAAAGAAAACACAGATCAATATTCCTTATGAATTAAGATGTAAATCTTCTTAACCAAATACTAGTAAACTGAATCCAGCAACATGTCAAAAGTATATACTATTACCAAGCAGGATTTATTCCAGGAATGGAAGTTGGTTTAGAATCCAAAAGTCAATTGATGTTCACCATATTATTAGAATAAAGGACAAAAACCACGTGATCATCTCAATTAGTGAAGAAAATCTTATTTGACAAAATTGAATATCCTTTAATGATTAAACAAACGCTGAACAAACTAGAAGTAGAAGAGAACTCAACCCACAACCCAATGAAGAGCATCTCTGAAAAAAACACATAACATCGTATTCAATGGTGAAAGGTTTTCACCCTAAGATCAGGAATAAGAAAGGAATATGTACTCTCACCATGTCTATTTAACATTGTACTGAAGGTTGTAGCTAGGGCTATTATTCAAGAAGAAATAAATAAAAGGTATCCAAATTGGAAAGCAAGAAGTGAAACTATTTTTATTCATAGATGATATGATATTGTACACAGAAAATTCTGAGGAATTCATAAAAACAATATCACTACCACTAAATGAATTCAACAAGTTTCAGGATGCCAGATGAAAATACAAAAATCAATTGTATTTTTATACACTAGCAGTGAACAAATACGAAAATGAATTTAAGAATGTGATTCCATTCGGCCGGGCGCGGTGGCTCAAGCCTGTAATCCCAGCACTTTGGGAGGCCGAGATGGGCCGATCACGAGGCCAGGAGATAGAGACCATCCTGGCTAACCGGGTGAAACCCCGTCTCTACTAAAAAATACAAAAAAACTAGCCGGGCGAGGTGGCGGGCATCTGTAGTCCCAGCCACTGGGGAGACTGAGGCAGGACAATGGCGGGAACGCGGGAGGCGGAGCTTGCAGTGAGCTGAGATCTGGCCACTGCACTCCAACCCGGGCGACAGAGCGAGACACCGTCTCAAAAACAAACAAACAACAAAAAAGAAATTGACAACCTGATTCTAAAATTCATATGGACATGAAAGAGATCCAAAATAGCCAAAGCAATCTTAAAAAAGAAAAAAATTGAAGAAATAACACTTTTCACTTTCACAACTTGCTACAAATCTACAATCATCAAGACAGCATGGTAGTGGCATAAGGAGAGACATACATCAGTGGAATCGAACTGAGAGTCCAGGTTTTTGACAAGGGTATTAAAACATGGGAAAAAGAATAGTCTTCAACAAATGGTGCTGGGACACAACTGGATATTCATATGCAAAAAAAAAAAAAAAATGTTGGACCTTTATCTTACAGCTTTACACAGGTGTAATACATTTGTATAAACACATTTTTATACAATATTAAAAGCAACTCAAAATAGATCCATGACTTAAATAAACATAAAAGCAAAAATGATGAAAGCCTTTGAAGAAAACCTAGGCAAAGAGTTTCATGACATTGAATTAGACAATGAGTTCTTGAATATGACACCAATAGCACAGGAAACAAAAGTAAAAATAGGTAACTGGACTACATCAAAATTAAAAACTTCTGTCCATCAAAGGATAATCAACAGGCAACATACAGAATGGGAGAAAATATTTGCAAATCATATACCTGATAAAAGGTGAATCCAGAATACATAAAAGACTACTACAACTCAACAAAAAGAAAACCCACTTTTTAAAATAGGCAAAGGACTTGCATAGACATTTCTCCAAAGAAGATATACAAATGGCTAACAAGCATGGGAAAAGATGCTCAATATCACTAATCATTAGAGAAATGTAAATCAAAGTCACAATGAGATATCACCTCACACTCAATATAATGGCTACTATAAACCCAAAACTCCCAAAACAGAAAATAAGTGTTGGTGAGGATGTGGAGAAATTGGAACCTTTGTGCACTGCTGATGGAAATGTAAAACGGTGTGGCCACTATGGAAAACAGCGTGGCAGCTGTTCAAAAATTAAATATAGAATTACTATATAATTCAGCAATTTCACTTCTGAATATATACCAAAAAGAATTGAAAGAAAGGTCTTGAAGACTTATACGCCCATTTTCATAGCAGTATTCTTTTTTTTTTTTTTTTTTGAGACGGAGTCTTGCTCTGTCGCCTAGGCTGGAGTGCAGTGGCCAGATCTCAGCTCACTGCAAGCTCCGCCCCCTGGGTTCACGCCATTCTCCTGCCTCAGCCTCCCGAGTAGCTTGGACTACAGGCGCTCGCCACCTCGCCCGGCTAGTTTTTTTTTTTGTATTTTTTATTAGAGACGGGGTTTCACCGTGTTAGCCAGGATGGTCTCGATCTCCTGACCTCGTGATCCGCCCGTCTCGGCCTCCCAAAGTGCTGGGATTACAGGCTTGAGCCACCGCGCCCGGCCAGCAGTATTCTTCATGATAGCCAAGAAGTGGAAGCAACCCAAAAGTCCATTGATAGATGAATAAATAAAGAAAATGTGGTACATACATATAATGAAATATTACCCAGCCTTAAAAAGGAATTAAAAGGCCGGGCGTGGTGGGTCAAGCCTGTAATCCTAGCACTTTGGGAGGCTAAGACGGGCGGATCACGAGGTCAGGAGATCGAGACCATCCTAGCTAACCCGGTGAAACCCCGTCTCTACTAAAAAATACAAAAAAACTAGCTGGGCAAGGGGGTGTGTGCCTGTAGTCCCAGGTACTGGGGAGGCTGAGGAAGGAGAATGGCGTAAACCCGGGAGGCGGAGCTTGCAGTGAGCCAAGATCCGGCCACTGCACTCCAGCCTGGGCGACAGAGCAAGAGAGAGTCCGTCTCAAAAAAAAAAAAAAAAAAAGGAATTAAATTCTGATACGCCTCACAACATGGACAAATCTTAGGGATATTATGCTTAGAGAAATAAGCCGGTCACAAAAAGACAAATATTGGGTGATTCCACTTAGACAAGGAACTTGCTTATAGTACACTAGTCCACATCACAGAGACAGAAAGTAGAATGGTGGTTGGCAGGGGCTGGGGAAAGGGAAAATGGGGAATTGTTTAATGAATATAGAGTCTCAGTTTTGCAGGATGAAAAAGTTTCCAAGATTGATTGCAAACAGTATGAATATATTTAACATTGCTGAACTGTACCGTTAGAAATGGTTAAGATGGCACATTGTATGGCATGTGTGTTTTTACCACAGTTTTAAAAAGGCCATCGAAAATTGCTTAATTATGTTTTCAGAAATGCCAGATGGTAATATATTGCTGTTCAACAGATTTGAGGCAATTTTAATTTTTCTGTAACCCTTGACTTCTATACCTCAACTTCTTCTTTTTTTTTTTTTAATTTTAATTTGAGATGAACTCTTGCTCTGTCACCCAGGCCGCAGTGCAGTGGTGTGATCTCAGCTCACTGCAACCTCTGCCTCCCGGGTTCAAACAATTCTTGTGCCTCAGCCTCCCAAGTAGCTGGGATTACAGGCGAGTGCACAGCACCACGCCCCACTAATTTTTGTATTTTTAGTAGAGACAGGGTTTTACCATGTTGGCCAGGGTGGTCTCGAACTTCTGACCTCAAGTGATCTGCCCGCCTCAGCCTCCCAAAGTGCTGGGATTACTGACGTGAGCCACTATGCCTGGCCTATACCTCAGCTTCTACCTATGTCCACCTAGCTGCCCGTAAATTAACCCGATAGTTGTCACTTAAGCCTATTCAGTATGTGCCAGGCTTTTCCCTATACAATTCTGAACAATTTTCTAGTGAGCAAACTGAAGCACAGTAAGGTCCAGTGACTTTCCCCAAGGTTGTGCAAGAGATGGAGCTCTCACTGGGTCCCACTGGCCTGACCCTAAAGCCTGGGTTCGTCTCCACCCGACCTTATCTCCATCGAGCTGGCCTTATCCTAAGAACCACTTGGAGTACCTACAAAATCCAGATGCCCCCGGTGATGAGCAATTCTCTAGATTTTGATGAAAGTTGAATGTGTGGATGCTGGAATGAGTAAATTAACAAGTAAGGAGATGAATGCAAACAGGAATGACTAAATGGACAGACTCAGGGAGCCTTGAAGGGGGTGGGGTCTGGAAGGGAAGGAAGAGAGGAAGGAGAATAGCTAAGTGGGGAGATTTCACTCTGTGCTTACCAGAGTGCACTGTCTACCCTGTACTGAAGACAGAAGTTGTGGGGACAGCCTAGGGGCCTGGATCTATTACCCACTTAGAGAGAGGCCAACTCAGACACAGCCGTGTATGCTCCCAGCAGCAATGGAGGTTCAGGCAAGATGCCAAAAGGAGGGAAGGTTGACAAGGGCAGTGGGGAGACTTGGAGGGTTTGTGCAGAGGGGAGGAACACACCTTTCTTTCTGTATTGTATTGTATTGTATTGTATTGTATTGTATTGTATTTTTTGAGGTGGAATCTTGCTCTGTCACCCAGGCTGGCGTGCAGTGGTGCAATCTTGGCTCACTGCAACCTCTGCCTTCCGGGTTCAAGAGACTCTCCTGCCTAAGCCTCCCAAGTAGTGGGGTTTACAGGCACCTGCCACCATGCCTGGCTAATTTTTGTATTTTTAGTAGAGACGGGGTTTCATCATGTTGGTCAGGCTGGTCTTGAACTCTTGACCTCGTGATCTGCCCACCTCGGCCTCCCAAAGTGTTGGAATTACAGGCGTGAGCCACCGTGCCTGGCCACATCTTTCTTTAGTAAGATCATGCTGGCTCCTGTGGGGAAGGCAACTTGAAGGGGAAGAAATTGGAAGAGGGAAGACTTGACACTAAATGTCGAGCCATGGGCAGTAAGTTTTTGGAGGGACCTTTATCAGAGAGGGAGAGGAAGCAGTCTCCATTATCCACTCTGTAGTGACACAGCCCAAAGGGACAGCTCTGTAATGGCTGGAGGTGGGGACAAGGGCAGCAATGAACAGAGGAGGTGAGGGCTGCTCCTGTTGTTGAGTGCCTTCCAGGATACCAAGTGCTGGTCTGGCTGCTCCAACATGGGAAACTTTCATGTTGTCTCTCAGATCTAAGGGGCTCTCTGCATTTTTAAAAAATTTATTTTTAATTTTTTAAACTTCTATCGTTTTACAGGTGGTTTTGGTTACATGGATAAGTTCCTTTTTTTTTTTTTTGAGACAGAGTCTTGCTCTGTCGCCTAGGCTGGAGTGCAGTGGCCGGATCTCAGCTCACTGCAACCTCCGCCTCCCGGGTTCACGCCATTCTCCTGCCTCAGCCTCCTGAGTAGCTGGGACTACAGGCGCCCGCCACCTCGCCCGGCTAATTTTTTGTATTTTTAGTAGAGACGGGGTTTCACCGTGTTAGCCAGGATGGTCTCGATCTCCTGACCTCGTGATCCGCCCGTCTCGGCCTCCCAAAGTGCTGGGATTACAGGCTTGAGCCACCGCGCCTGGCCATGGATAAGTTCTTTAGTGGTGATTTCTGAGATTTTAGTGCACCTGCCACCGGAGCAGTGTACACTGTACTCCATATGTAGTCTTTTCCTCACCCCCTCCTCACCTTGCCCCACCCCAGTCTATATCATTCTCATCTGCATTTGTTTTTTGAGAGGTAAAGTGAGGTCTGCTGCATTAGCCCAGAGACAGCTGAGGAGGCTGGAAAGGAAAATGGCTTTCCAAGAAAAGGGAAGGAAAACGTCTGAGGAAGCAAAACTACTTAAAAACACTGCTCTTTCCATTTCTGCATCATTTAACCAAACACCATCCTGTGGGTTCTGTCACTTGATCCTTATGCTGATCTGAGAACTCGGCAGAGCTGGGTCACTGCCTTCCCCAGGGCTAACCTGGTTTCTAAGCTGGCACAAGACCCCAGGTGATCCAGCATCTAACCACAGAGCCCTTGCTGGACAGACATTATGTGTCCCTGGCTCTGTTCAGGGAAGCAGGGCATAGGTCTGAAGAATTTAATTACTTGTCATAGATAAAGCCTAGAGAAAAGATGAGGGCACAAAGTATCTCCTCCAAATTGGGAAGACTCCCCCAGGGTTCAACTCACTAATGCCAGTTCTCCTGAGCCCTTAAAGCCTGGGGGCGAGGGAGCCCTCCTGGTCAACCCTCTCTACCCTAGCCTCAGGGAGCTTCAGGGCCCCAGCATTGAAGGAACAGGGTCTGACCTCATTTGCCACTGTAGGGATGGGGAGACTGCGGCAGGAGGTGAATGCGCTCCCAGCCTGGAGCCCTTTCCCCTCAGGATTTGGTTTCCCTACCCTAGCTCCCCCTGCAGGGACAGAGAGACACGGCCTGGAAATGGATGCCACTTCTGCTGCTTCTGGTCTGGGTAGCCACCATGTGCAGTGCCCAGGACAGGAGTGATCTCCTCAATGTCTGTATGGATGCCAAGCACCACAAGACAAAGCCAGGTCCTGAGGACAAGCTGCATGACCAAGTATGGCTGGAGTGTGCCTCTACTAAGGAGGGGGCTGGTTCTAACAGGGAGGAGAAAGTCAGGATGGTGGGAGAGGGATTGAGGGGTCAGATACCTCCACACCCTGAATTTTTGCTGTGGGAGACGATGAAGGTGGAGTAGGAAGAGTAGAGAGGTGATTTTAGGGGGGCCCTCCCCGGAGGTGGATACTATGTTGGCAATAATATTGAGTCGTCATTCGATGGGCACCTGCCAATTGTCATGTGTTTTTTGTATAAAATTTCATATTCCCAGGGGTTCTTTGATGTAGGTAGATGATATTCTCCACATTACACAAGTAAGTGAAAATGAGGCTCACAGAAGCACATGGGCTCACAAAGGAGCTGGACAGGAATGGCCCCTGTGGAGGGGTAGGAATATAACTGGGTTAGGCTCCTCCTTTGGTGGGCAACAGACTAGGGAAGCGCTGGCTTTTCCCACCCTCACTAAATGCCAGTTCCATGGAGTGCCAAGGGAGAAGAGGAGGAGGCCCTTCTGGCTGTAATTTGAGGCACAGGGGCTAGATATTCACACAGTCTATATACATGTATGCCAGTGGATTGCAACCCTATTAGATTCAATGTCTCCCTTTTATGACAGATTTTTTTTAGATTTTTTTTCTATCCTGCAATGAAATTCAAAGAACCTATTTGTATGCATAATTTTCGCAAATATCAACATAATGCTCTGTAATATAAAGGAGAAACACACAGAAAGTAACTTGTAATAAAATAATACATATTTCAATATGTCAGTTCTCTGGTATGACTACATTAGAAGGCATTAAGAAATAGCACATGCTTGCTTTTGTCATAAAATCATTATGAATGGGGAGCTACAAATGAAGATTGATACAAGTATATTCTATTGGTGACTTAAACATTCTAAGATACTATAATATAAGCAATGTTGCTGTTGATGTCATACTTTTCTAAAATAGTGAATAATTCTAGTAGAACAAAACACATAGTACAACCTTCTATTTCATGGTATTTGCAGTCCTGGAAAACCCAGTCTAGATGACAATCTTGTGAGAATATGATGTGCCTATATGTAAGATAGAGATAGATTTAAAAAGTAGGGCTTTTGCCTACTTTTTTTTTTTTTTTTTTTGAGAAAGAGTCTCACTCTGTCACCCAGGCTGGAGTGCAATGGTGTGATCTCAGCTCACTGCAGCCTCTGCCTCCAGGGTTCTAGTGATTCTCCTGCCTCAGCCTACCAAGTTACCAAGTAGCTGGGACTACAGGCACCCGCCACCATGCCTGGCTAATTTTTTTGTATTTTTACCAGAGATGAGGTTTCACCACGTTGGCCACGTTGGTCTCAAACTCCTGACCTCAGGAACATGCCTCGGCCTCCCAAAGTGCTGGGATTACAGCCACGAGCCACCACGCCCAGCCTGGCTTTTGCTTACTTTTTCCAGCAAATATTTTCATGGGCCTACTATGCGTCTGGCACTGGCCTAGCCACTGGGGACACAGATCTTACTACATGCCAAGAAGAATAAATGTATTCAAACTCCATTACTGCATGGCTCGCTCCCTCTCTTCCTTTGCTCAAAATGTCACCTATCAATGAGGCGTTTCCTAACCTATTTAAAAATTCAGCAATTCCACATCACCATTTCCTGCTCTAACTTTTCCCATATCATTTATCATATCCTGACATACTATATATACATATATATATATATTTAGTTCTTACTGTCTGTCTCTTCTGACCAGAATGAAAGTTCCATGAACACATATTTCTTTTTTTTTTTTTTTTTTTTTTTGAGACGGAGTCTCGCTTTGTCGCCCAGGCTGGAGTGCAGTGGTGTGATCTCTGCTCACTGCAACCTCTGCCTCCCAGGTTCAAGCGATTCTCCTGCCTCAGCCTCCCGAGTAGCTGGGACTACAGACGCCTGCCACCTCGCCCGGCTAATTTTTTTGTATTTTTAGTAGAGACGGGGTTTCACCGTGTTAGCCAGGATGGTTTCAATCTCCTGACCTCGTGATCCGCCCGTCTCGGCCTCCCAAAGTGCTGGGATTACAGGCTTGAGCCACCGCGCCCGGCCAGCACATATTTCTGTCTGATTTGTTCTCTTCTGTATTCCCAGCATCTATAAGCATAACTGGCATAAAGTAGGTGCTCAATAATTTTTAAATGAGTATGTGAAAGGACTTTTTATGAAGTGTTACGTGCCTCATAAATGATAGCTACTACTTTCAAGACAGGGTTTCCCTGGGCTCCCACAGTCCCCTGATCACATGGTTGTAATTGTGTTTCCTCCAAGAAAGGGGTTCCTGGAGGCCTAGGACAGAGGGTCCATCACAGTGAGTGTTCCCAGGGCAACCTGCTTAGGGCAGAGGAGTAAGAACCAAATGGGGGAGAGACAGGAGGTGGCAGGAGGAGGAGGGTATGGCGCTTAGTCCTGTGCCTTCCCCACACAGTGCAGTCCCTGGAAGAAGAATGCCTGCTGCACGGCCAACACCAGCCAGGAGCTGCACAAGGACACCTCCCGCCTGTACAACTTTAACTGGGACCACTGTGGTAAGATGGAGCCTGCCTGCAAGCGCCACTTTATCCAGGACACCTGTCTCTATGAGTGCTCACCCCACCTGGGCCCCTGGATCCGGCAGGTAGCGTGTCTCCCCCCGACCCACCTCAGCAGACTGCCATCCCCCTCCATCACTTCAAGGCGATGGCTGCCAGCATCCCTGGCTGAGAGGAGCCCTGCCTCCCCACTTCCCACCCAGGTGAATCAGAGCTGGCGCAAAGAACGCTTCCTGGATGTGCCCTTATGCAAAGAGGACTGTCAGCGCTGGTGGGAGGATTGTCACACCTCCCGCACCTGCAAGAGTAACTGGCACAGAGGATGGGACTGGACCTCAGGTGAGGGCGATTGAGGTGGGGTTAGGAAAAAGGAGATTGAGGTGGGGTTTGGAAGATCCTCCAGGATTTGGGGTGGGGTGAAGATTTCTGGGGGTGGCAAGAAGTGAGCTTTGGGCTCAGGGGCTGAATGTCTGTGTCCACCATGTCTCTCCCTGAAGGAGTTAACAAGTGCCCAGCTGGGGCCCTCTGCCTCACCTTTGAGTCCTACTTCCCCACTCCAGTCGCCCTTTGTGAGGGCCTCTGGAGTCATTCATACAAGGTCAGCAACTACAGCCGAGGGAGCGGCCGCTGCATCCAGATGTGGTTTGACTCAGCCCAGGGCAACCCCAATGAGGAAGTGGCGAGGTTCTATGCTGCAGTCATGCATGTAAATGCTGGCGAGATGCTTCATGGGATTGGGGGTCTCCTTCTCAGCCTGGCCCTGATGCTGCAACTCTGGCTCCTTGGCTGAGTTCAGTTCTCCCAGACTACCTGCCCTCAGCTTGGATAACCAGGCTGGGCTCAGCTCAGCTCCCACAAAAGACAGCGTCCTAAGCATGCTTTCATAAGTCACCTAACCCTCTGTCACCCGGTCAGTTACTGCTCCATGGTGGGGCCAACAGTCATTTCTAATAAACAGACTGACACATCCATGTCTGTGGAATTATTTTGGTTGTGAGTTTGCGGCGGGGCGGGTGGGAGACAGATTCTATGGCTTCTGGATTCCTTCAAATTAGAGCAACTAGACTAGTGTTTGAATCCCAGCTCTGCTACTTACTTTGTGAAAAGGAAACACTTTGCTTCACTGCTCTAAACCTTTGTTTCCTCTTAGATATAAAGAGGATAATAGTCCTGCCCTCAGGCTTGTGAAATATAGAGGAGCTGTTGCCTAGAAAGCCCATGAGCCCGGTGTCTGCACATTAATAGTCTTCAGGGATCCTGTTGCTCCTATTGCCCCAAGTGGGAGCCAGGTCCTGAGCTGTTTTGTCTTGGTCTCCAAACAGCCTCCTGGTCCTCCAGCCCTTGTCTGCGTGGCTCTGTGCTCGGCTCTAACAGAAAAGCTGGGAATGGGAGTCCAGGAAAGGCTCCGGATTGCCAGTGGGATGAAAAAAATGTGATGCACATTGAAGGAGCAGAGTTGGGGCTTGGGACTCTCAGAAGAAGAACAGAGCCAATTGGAGAGGGCAGTCTAGGGGGTTCCTGGAGTGCAATACTCAAGAGCCTGGAACTGGTCCAGCGCTTTGGTGTCCTGGAAGTGTGGCTGGAAGAGTTAGACACCTTTAAGGGCTTCCTGGGGTCAGGAGCCTCTGGCACCTTTGTCTCCTCCTAGGATTGGTAGATATGCCTATCTGGGACGTTGCTCTGTCTTCGCAAAGCTCTCGGGGGCTGGGCCTGAGTTATCTCTGGGTCTCCCAACACCCCTTTCCCTTTGGATAAGTCTTTGTTTGCACACTCCTACTACAACTGTCCCCAGAGAGGCACAGGTAAGCGTCTGAGAACACCCTGCAGATAGGTGGCCCAGCTAGGACTAGAACCCAGGTGTGCAGACTCCTAGTCCAGGTCTCTCCCCCACTACCAAGGATACCCCTCACATCAGGCTCATCTTTTCTTATACTAAAAGGTGGCTGATGAGGAAGGTGGCACAGATTGTTGGATGAGTTATTGGGTTCTGGAGGCACGTTGGGTGGGTAGATGGATCTCTTAGCTATTACATTTATCTAGTGTGGAAGGCCCCACAGAGCCCCTTCCACATCCCAGGCTCTGTTCCAGCTGGGTTAAGTCAATGCATATTTGAAATAGAGGAAGGAGCTCGCGGGACTGACCCGGGCTCCGTCAACAGGTTCAACGTAGCAAAGTGAAAGTTCTCTCCCAGGTTAAAGGGATTCTCCCACGGCGGCCCAGGAGATGGTGGCGGCGGGAGCCCAACTGGAGGCCTGCGCCTTTAAGGAGCCAGGGGGCGGAGGGGCGGGGCAGGAAGACGACTCCCCGGAGACGCCGCCAGCGGCTAGGTCTTTTTTTGGGAGGGGGCGGGCCAGACCTTTTTATGGACTCCGCCCCCTTTCCAGCGGCCGCGTCCCCCTTCCGCTCACGGCGGGAGGGGAGGGTACCAGGGGGTCGTTGAAGTGGACCCCGTCTGGGAGCTCCCCGCTGGGCGTCCAGCCCGCGGAGGCGCGAGTTTGCTGACTCGGAGGGAGCCGCTGGGGCGGGGGCGAGTGCTAATAATACCCGTTCGTCCCGCAGCCGCTCTTTACAGTTTACACAGCTGTCACCTTCGTTCCTCTTTAATTAATAATAAAAATAGCCGCCGTTCGGGAGCGCGGGCGGGGCGCCAGGCCCGGTGCCGAGCGCGGTACAAGCCTGGCCCCCAGAGCCGGTCCTCGCCACAGGATCCCCATTTTCCAGAGCGGGAAGCCGAGCTCAGGCCCACGCCGCGACTTGCCCGAGGTCACCCAGTGGGCCAGCGGCTCCGGGACCGAGGCGCGGAGCGGGGTGAGGCGGGGCGCGGTGCTGCCCCCAGCTCCCCGGGGCGGCGCGGGGCGGGGCGGGAGGCGCGGAGGGCGGGGGCGAGCGCGGATGGCCATCTTAAGTGGCCGCCTGGAGCCCAGGGCCGCTGTCCGGGGAAGGGGCGCCGGAGCAGCCCGGGAGGTAGGGGTCTGCGTACGGCGGCCGGGATCCCGAGAGGGAACTTTCTCCTAGACGGGCCAGGGGATCCTCCTGGCTTCGGACTGCTGAACCCCCGCAAGGCCCGGCCTGTGGGTGTGGGGGTGGTGCCGAGGAACTTGGCCGAGAGGGGGAAGGGTTCTGCCGGGCTGGGAGGGGCTCCGTGAGGGGCTCGAGAACGTCGCACTTCGTCTGGGGGTGTGTGGGGGAGCGGATCTTCCCGCAGGCTTTGCTGGGGAACGGTCCCCATGGAGTTGGGGGCTCAGATCTAAGAGGGGGCTGCATTTCGCGGGAGTTGGGGGCCCTGCCTGCCTGGGTGGAGGGAAGAGAATAGGTGGGGGGTGGTCGTCCTGGATCCTTCGCAGGTTTGGGGAACTCGATGCAGCCAAGCTGTACAGGGGCCTAGAGGAAGAGCCATGCAGTGGAATCAGACCATTATGGGGTTTAGGGGTCATATCATTGGGAGAACTGAGAAGCGCTGAATTCTCCAGGGGTGCCTGGATCCCGAAGTGTCGAGCCAGGATTGGGGGACTTGGATTTAGATGGGGGTTTGGGGACTGGATCTCCTCGGGTGAATGGTGGGGGCAGGATCATTGTGAGGTCTGGGAGGTCCCGGGCCCTGGGGGAAGGTGGGGGCACAGTCCCCGCAGGAGGAGCTGGGGGCAGGGGCGGCCCCGGCTGCGGGCCGAGCGGAGGGGGAGGGGGCGGCCGCCGGCTCTGCGCTCCGCTCCCGCCCCTCCCCCGCCGCCTCTGAACAAACTTTTCTTTCTCTTCAAGTTGAGGCCGGCGCTGCAGGCAGCGGCGGCTGCGGGGCGAACGAGGCGGCCTGCGCGGCGGAGTGCTGAGTCCCGATCCCCGGCTCTGTCCGGCCCACGGATCCTCAGGCCCGGGCCCCGGGCCCGGCCCCAGCCTCGGCCCTGGCCCCAGCCTCGGCCCCGAGCGTCTCCGGGCGGATGGCGCGGGAAGACGGGCGCGGGCGGTGCTGAGCCCTGCGCGGGCCATGGCCTCGGCCTGCGGGGCGCCAGGCCAGGGGGGCGTGCTGGGCAGCCAAGCCCCCTCCTGGTACCACCGCGACCTGAGCCGCGCGGCCGCGGAGGAGCTGCTGGCCCGGGCGGGCCGCGATGGCAGCTTCCTGGTCCGAGACAGCGAGAGCGTGGCGGGGGCCTTCGCGCTCTGCGTCCTGTGAGTGGGGCGGGGGCTCCTGGCGGGCTGGCGTGGACCGGGAGCGCGGGCACGGCAGGGTGTGGAGAGGGCCCGGGTCAGGGTGCCTGGGGCGGCGGGACGCCAGATCCGCCTCCACCCCCTAGAGTGGGAGCCTTTGCTTTCTCCTGGGTCTGAGGAGGGACGCAGGGGCACTTCCTGCTGTGTGTCTGGGGGCACTTTCAGGAGCCTTGAGGGCAGAGGATATGGGGTTCTGCGGCCCAGTGTGACTGTGATGGACGAAAAATTCGGGCATTCCCCGGCAGACCCCTTCGGGCATCCGCCATGTAGAAGTGAGCAGGGGGGAGGATGTGCATTCCACGTTGTGTGCAGTCCCGTTTGGATAGGGACTGAGTGGTGAGCAGGAGAGGGAGTCGGGGCAGAGGGACTGACGGGGTGTGTGGGGGATGCCTGGCAGCTTCCTTAGGGCCCCTTTCTGTGCTTTGGGGTTGTGACTGGCCGTGTATGGCTGGTGGGGCGGTGGTGGGTGGTGTAGAGAGGAGGGCTTGGGGAAGCAGAGGCCGAGGCTGTATGGGACCTTGCCATTATTTCTGAACCAATGAGTGAGTGAGCCCTGGCTCTGGGCTTGAGCCCTGGTTACCTGGCTGCCCTAGCCCTGAGCTATGAGTGCTAAGAGCAGCGCCATACTTCGTCCTTCTCTGAGTGGGCCAGGTCCTGTGGCTGTGCCTGTCAGCCGAGTGTGGTAGTGGTGCTGGAGTGAGTTAGCACTCTTGGTTTTGCAGTCTTCTACCTGCTTTGTACCTCCTGCCCTGCAGTCTGACATTGAGTTGGCTTCTGTGGGCCCAGTGAGTGGGAATCTGTGGGGGCTGCTTTATTTAGATCAGTTATTTAGATCTTTATTTAGATGTTTCTTGACCTTGTGAACCCCCTCCCAAACTCCTGTCTGGCTGTCCTGGCCATGGCCCGAGCAGGGCTCAGCAACGCCCGCGCCCGCTGCCCCATGCCATCTGCCCGGCTTACCCCTTTGTTCTCCTGACATCTTTGGTGGGGGGGCACATTAGCCTAGACCACGGGAGACTTGTTTGTTTGTTTGTTTTTGAGACAGAGTCTCGCTCTGTTGCCCAGGCTGGAGTGCAGTAGTGCGATCTCGGCTCACTGCAACCTCCACCAAGTGATTCTTCTGCCTCTGCCTTGCGAGTAGCTGGGATTACAGGCGCTTGCCACCAAGCCCGGCTAATTTTTGTATTTTTAGTAAAGATAGGGTTTCACCATATTGGCCAGGCTGGTCTTGAACTCATGATCTCAAGTGATCCACCTGCCCCGGCCTCTCAAAGTGCTAGGATTACAGGTGTGAGCCACCTCACCCAGCTGGGGAGACATTTTTAATTGTCACAACTGGGATGGTGCTATTGACATCTAGTGGGTAGAAGCCAGGGATACTGCTAAACATTCTACAGTGCACAAGAGAGTCCCCCACAACAAAGAACTGTGCAATCCAAAATGTCAGTGGTATGGAGGTTGAAAAACTCTAGCCTAGTCAATTGACCCAACAAGGAAGGGGCCCTGTAAGTCTCAGCTTAGGCCTCAAGTCTGAGGCCCAGTAGGGGGAGACTAAGGAGGGACAGACTAGGCAGATGAATATCCCCGAGTCCTGCCTCCCAGCCCCCTCTGAGGCATACCCCCTAATTAGGCTGGGGAGGGAGGCAGGTGCTGGGTCAGCTGTTGAGTGGGAGGGGGACAGCTGAGGCCTGTGTCTGGGTGAGGAACATTATTGTCCCAGGAGGGGGAGAATCCTGGCCCCATTGCCAGGGGAGGCTGTGAATGGGGTGAGGGGTCTGTCTGTGAGTGGGGGCTTCACGTTTGCCAGCTGACTCTGGCTCCTCCCTGCATCTTAAGAGCCTGGGGATAAGGATCAGATGTGGACGATCAGACATGGGCAATATCTTAGATTTGCCAAATACACACATACTTGCTTACCTGTATACATTCCAGGTGTTCATGAATAACATGCAAGATACGTCCCTGCCCCAGCAGGCACGGGCAATCTGACCAGGAGGCTAGGATACTGACCCTGGCTTTTGCCATGGTTTAAAACCCCAACTCCACCTTTTACTTACTCTGTGACCTTAGGCAAATGACTTTTCCTCTTTGAGCCTATTTCCTCAGCTGGAGAATGGGGATAATAATATCTGTTTGGAAATATGAGAATTAAGTAAGATTTATAGGACACTGGGTACCCAGCATGTCACAGATAGGATTCAGTTAATGGTATGCTATTGTAATAAACACAGATAGTGTTTATAATAGTCTACAAAGGAATACCCAGTGACAGACACTCACCCAGCATAAGCAGCCAGGAGAGCCCCTGAGGGGGCCACGGTATGGGGGTCCTCACCTCCCTCCTGCCAAACACCTAGGGTGACTCCTTGGGGAAGCATGCCCTGAGGTGCGGAGGCAGAGGATCTTCTGTCCCCCACTGACTGTGCACCTGGCTTAGCTGTCACCTGCTCAGCTGAGCTCCTGTCTGTCAGCACCCTTCTTGCCTCTCCTTGGCTTGGGGTTTCTAGAGGCCCGGGTTTCCCGTGGGGGCCGTCTTTGGTGGGAAAGCCTAGGGTGATGTCCCCACACTCCTCGGCAAAAGTGCCCTAGACATACCTGACTCCAGCAGAGCCAGACAGCAGCGTACACACCGGAGGCACACACGCGTGTTAGCGTGTTGCCTGTGTGTTCAAACAGAGGCTAACCAGGCTTCTGAAGATTCTTAGTTTGGCGGGGGTCCCAGACTGGTACCACAGCCCACAGGGGCTGTTTAGACAGCTGTGGAGGCCACAAAAGATCTCCCTGTTGCTTCCCGGGCCCTGCCCTGTGGTGAGTGTGGAGTCTGTGTAGGTCTGGTGGGAAGAGGCGGGTGTTCTGGTCATTCCTGCCCAATAGGCAACACCAGGAGGGTGGAAGTGGACCGACCCCATCATTAGCCCTGTGAGGTGGTTTTAGGGAAACCAAGCTGAGGGGGACGGCGTGCTGAGCCTGCTGGCAGGAGGAAGGGGTGCTTTGGGTCTTAGACCCCAGCCTGGGGGTGACGGATTCTGGCCCTGCCTTGGCATCAGGTATCAGAAGCATGTGCACACGTATCGCATTCTGCCTGATGGAGAAGATTTCTTGGCTGTACAGGTAGGAGCTTGGGTCCCTGACCCCTGACCTTGATCCAGCCTAGGGCTTGGGGACCTGCTGGCTGACCCTTCCTCCCCCTCTTGCTGGCCCACAGACCTCACAGGGTGTCCCTGTGCGCCGCTTCCAGACCCTGGGCGAGCTCATCGGCCTGTACGCCCAGCCCAACCAGGGCCTTGTGTGTGCCCTGCTTCTTCCTGTAGAGGGGGAGCGAGAGCCGGACCCGCCAGATGACCGGGATGCCTCAGGTACTTCCCAGTGTGCAGGTTCCCTCCCTGCCCCTGTCCCTTGGCTCTGCCTGCCTCTTCCCATCCCCCCTTCTCAACCCCACCTCTCCTGTAACCCCGTTTTCCTTGGCCATGATGCCGGGGCCCTTTATCCTTCTTTCCATGGAAGTCACTTTACAGCTGCGTCGTGCCTCCTACTCCACTGAGTGTGGGAGGCCCAAACGGCTGCCCACTGACCCCTGCCTACAGATGGGGAGGATGAGAAGCCCCCGCTGCCCCCGCGCTCTGGCTCCACCAGCATTTCTGCCACCGCTGGGCCCAGCAGTCCCCTGCCAGTCCCTGAGACTCCCACAACTCCAGCTGCTGAGAGGTGAGACCCCCATCCCATTCACTGAACAGGAGACCTTTTCTCCTCTGAGAACTATTTCCCTACCAAGGGTGGGGAGGCCTTCTAAGGCCCCACCAGGAACCCCTACCCCACCTCAGCCCAGAGGCAGATACCCCGATCAATCCTGGTTGCCACAGGTACTATCTCCTCTAGGGATGGGGCAGAGGTGCAGGACAGGTCAGCAGGACCTCCACTGACTTCTCAACCCCTCCCCAAAGTGCTCCCAATGGACTGAGCACCGTCTCGCACGAGTACCTGAAAGGCAGCTACGGGCTGGACCTGGAGGCTGTGCGGGGTGGAGCCAGCCACCTGCCCCACCTCACTCGTACCCTCGCCACCTCATGCCGGAGGCTGCACAGGTATCTGGGACATCCAACCCCATGTATTACACCCTTACCTCTGACCTGTCCTCACCTGCTTCCTGGCTGTATGGGTGTCCTGATCTCTGACCCTGAACAGTGAACTAGCCATTGCCTCTTGACTTTCCTCACCAGTACCCTTTATCCTTGTGGTGAGGTGGAGGCTACCCCCAGTGCCCCCTTCCCTATACTTAGGTCGGGGTGGGGGTTCTTTTGATCTGATGTCTCCTCTAGTGAGGTGGACAAAGTCCTGTCAGGCCTGGAGATCCTGTCCAAAGTGTTTGACCAGCAGAGCTCACCCATGGTGACCCGCCTTTTGCAGCAGCAGGTAGGATTGTAGGGAGACCTCTGGGAGGTGGGTTCGTGTTCTGGAGCTGGGTGGGAGGCTCTGTGTAGGTGACTCATGTACAAGCCTGGTTCTTCCTCCCCCCAGAACCTGCCACAGACAGGGGAGCAGGAACTAGAGAGCCTGGTGCTGAAGCTGTCAGTGCTAAAGGACTTCCTGTCAGGCATCCAGAAGAAGGTAGCATGACCTCTGACCCTTGACCCCCAATTCACTGGCCACTGTCATTGGCCTAGCACTGATCTCAACCCTGAGTCCGCAACTTAACATTGGCCCCAACGTCAATTGTGCCCCTCCCTGCCCCAGCCTTCAGTGTGTCCCCTGACCCCACCCTGCCCTGTTCCCTCCAGGCCCTAAAGGCCCTACAGGACATGAGCTCCACAGCACCCCCGGCTCCGCAGCCATCCACACGTAAGGCCAAGACCATCCCCGTGCAGGCCTTTGAGGTACATGGCAGTGGGGCCTCACAGGGCAAAGGGTGGTTGGAGGTGACCAAGGTGCTGCCTGCTCCAAGGTCTTGTCAGCAGCCTCCCCACCTGGCCTACAGGTGAAGCTAGATGTGACCCTGGGTGACCTGACCAAGATTGGGAAGTCGCAGAAGTTCACACTGAGCGTCGATGTGGAGGGTGGGCGGCTGGTGCTGCTGCGGAGACAGCGGGACTCCCAGGAGGACTGGACCACCTTCACGCACGACCGCAGTGAGCCAGGGCCAGACCTGGGAGGGGTGGGCAGGGTGGAGCCCCTGGCCCAGGGGCACAGGCCTGTGTGACCCGTCCTCCATGCCCTAGTCCGTCAGCTCATTAAGTCCCAGCGTGTCCAGAACAAGCTGGGTGTTGTGTTTGAGAAGGAGAAGGACCGGACTCAGCGCAAGGACTTCATCTTTGTCAGTGCCCGGGTGAGCAGCAGGCTGGGCCAGGCCACTGGGGACTGTGGGAGTCCCCCACATGGGTGCTTCCCATTGGATGGAAAGAGAGGGAACACATGATGTAGGCATGCCATCCCTCCTGGCAAGGGTGGGTCTGACAGCGTAGAGGGTGTTGAGAACGGGTGACCTGAGGGTGGATAACATTTACCAGCACTGTTACATGCTTGAGCAGTGGGTATACAGTGGAGAACCAGACAGACCCTCTCCTCATGGACATGAGCCAACTGGCAGGGTATCCCTGTGGAAGGGGCGCTTTCTGGATGCCTACCTGCCCCTGAGTGGCTGCTGTCCCCCCAGAAGCGGGAGGCCTTCTGCCAGCTGCTGCAGCTCATGAAGAACAAACACTCCAAGCAGGATGAGCCCGACATGATCTCCATCTTCATAGGCACCTGGAACATGGGTCAGGCCCGGGCTGGGGCTGGGGCAGGAGAGAGGGATGGCTCCAGAGCAGGTGCCTAACCCCTCCAGACCCACCTCATCCCCTTCACTTCCAGGAAGTGTACCACCTCCAAAAAACGTGACATCCTGGTTCACATCGAAGGGTCTGGGGAAGACCCTGGACGAGGTCACAGTGACCATACCCCATGACATCTATGTCTTTGGGACCCAGGAGAACTCAGTGGGTGACCGCGAGTGGCTGGACCTACTGCGCGGGGGCCTCAAGGAGCTTACGGATCTGGATTACCGCCCGGTGAGGGGGGGTCATCTTGTCCAGGCCCCTGTCCTCACACACCACCTCCAAACTATCCTACTTGACTTCATGGGCAACCCCGGGAGCACAGCTTCACTGGCTTTTTCTCTGGTCCCTGAGCATATCCTTTGGGAGATCTGACCTGAGTCCTTCATGCCACGAGAGGAACCATTTATCTCCAGTCCCTCAGGAAGAGGGGTGGCAAGCCTTCCTATCCTGTGATAGACACAAAAGTCTATTTACAGTGCAGGGGGAAATGCAGGCAGTGGGTGCAGCAGGGCAGTGGTGACCATGCACTCTCTACCCAGATTGCCATGCAATCACTGTGGAATATCAAGGTGGCAGTGCTGGTCAAACCAGAGCACGAGAATCGTATCAGCCACGTCAGTACGTCCAGTGTGAAGACTGGCATCGCCAATACCCTGGGTAAGCGGGGCTGGCAGGTGCCCAAGGGTGGCAGCGTCCCTCTGTCCATGGCTTCTGCTTCCTCTCAAGCCTAGTATTCCCCTTTTTTGGTGATCTTAGTTTTCCCATATATAGGGTACTTTGAACTTTGAAAAGCATATTCATATTCCAAATCTCTCCCAGCACCACTGGGAAGGCAAGGGCAGGATAATTACCCCCTTTTCACAGATGATAAAACTCAAACCCAGAGTGGTTGAGTGACCTGCCCAAGGTCACACAGCAAGTAAGTGGTGGAGCCAGGCATTGTGCCCAGGTCTCCTGATTTTTAGTCTAGTGCTCTCCCAAGAGAGATTCTGCTCAGAATTTGCAGGGCCTTTCAGTTTCACCCTTGGGGTCCCCTGTGATCTCCAGGGGCTCTGCTCACACCTACGGACAGACTCAGGCCATCCACACAGACCATGTGTGCCCAGTGAGGACCCCCCCAGGGAAGGTGTGGGTGTGTGCAGGGGCCTGCCCACGTCACAGCGTCTGGTGGCTCAGTGGGAGGATCCTCTCACTACAGCTTTGAGAGGCAGAAGGGAGAGTTGGGAGCCCTCTAAGGGTGACCCGGGCCTTCCTCTCTTGCTTGTCCTAAAAGGAAACAAGGGGGCTGTGGGAGTCTCCTTCATGTTCAATGGCACCTCATTTGGCTTTGTGAATTGTCACCTTACCTCGGGAAATGAGAAGACGGCTCGGTGAGGGGGCACCTTTCCCATGGTCTCTTTACACCCATCCTGTTCACCTGAGGCCTGTTCTCGCTCCCATATCCCAGCCCATGACCCTCCCGCAGGCCTGTCTCCAGAGACCCCCTGCTCTCTTACCCCAATTCAAGACCGTTCTGTTCCTGACCCTGACCTTGTCCCCAGGGGTCTGGATCTTTATCCCATCCCTGACTCCTGAGACTTCTTCCCTTTACGCCTACCCCTGACTTCTGGCCCTGACCCTGGGGATCTACCCCTCCCCACCCCACCCCCCTCACCCTAGGAGGAACCAGAACTACTTGGACATCCTGCGGCTGCTCTCGCTGGGCGACCGGCAGCTCAGTGCCTTTGACATCTCTCTGCGTTTCACACACCTCTTCTGGTTTGGGGACCTCAACTACCGCCTGGACATGGATATCCAGGTGTGAGCAGGGCCCTGCCATGGCTGTAGGGAGTCTAAGGGTCACATGGGCTATCACCCCTGGCTCTGGCTCAGGAGGAAAGTTTCCAGCCTTTGCATCCTCCACCCCAGGAGATCCTGAACTACATCAGCAGGAAGGAGTTTGAGCCCCTCCTCAGGGTGGACCAGCTCAACCTGGAGCGGGAGAAGCACAAGATCTTCCTTCGATTCAGTGAGTGTGGGCCTGGCAGGTGGTGATCTGAGGGGTAGGAGGCTTGCAGTATCCCTGGGTATCAGGGCCCTGAACCCCACCTGTCCCCTGCTTTCCTCAGGTGAGGAGGAGATATCCTTCCCACCCACCTACCGCTATGAGCGGGGTTCCCGGGACACATATGCCTGGCACAAACAGAAGCCAACTGGGGTGAGCCAAGAAAATGGCATGGGCCTTGGGGGACACCAGGCCTGCGATGAATCAAGAATTTGGGTCAAGGGTATGGGTCTCTGCAGCTTCCACTCCAGCCTCTGTGGCCCCTCTGAGGCCTTTGGGTGATCCTGGGTATTGTGAGGATCCGAGAAGGGAGGTGGGTGCTGGGGCCCCTTGTAATAGAAGTGTGGGGACTCATCAGCTCTGGAGTGGGGTCCATGCCAAGCGGCCCCCTAGCTGTCAGCTCTAACCATGCTGCCATCCCCTGCCCCAGGTCCGGACCAATGTGCCCTCATGGTGTGACCGGATTCTGTGGAAATCCTACCCTGAAACTCACATCATCTGCAATTCTTATGGTCAGAGCCTCCCGGACAGAGTGGTGGGAGATCTGGGGTGGTCACCATCTGGACTCTGCCCTAACCTTGGGAGGTGGGTGCAGAGGGTGGGAATATTCTCCCTGAGTCCCCATTCCTATCACCTCTCCCCAGGTTGCACAGATGACATCGTCACCAGTGACCACTCCCCTGTGTTTGGGACATTTGAGGTTGGAGTTACTTCCCAGTTCATCTCCAAGAAAGGTGACTGTTCCAGATGTGCTTGTGGATGTGGCGTAATCTGAGTGGGCACAGGTGGTGGCCTCGGGATGTATCTAGGTTTGACTATGTAAGTGTGTGGGTGTGTGTACCAGTGAGTGCAGGAGTGCTTCCCAAGGTGTGATGTGTCAGGGTGTCTGTGCGCTGGGGCCATCACAAGAATTATGTGCCCATGCTTGTGTGTGTACATACGTGAGTGTACACGTATCTATGTGCCTGTGTCTGTCTAGGCCCACGTGTGTGTCCCTGAGTATGCCTGGACGTGTGGCAATCCCGCAGGCATTCTGGTCCCCAGCATTCTCTTCAATGGGCATTTTATTCTTGGGTTGTCTCTTTGCTCTGGTCCAGGGTCTGGGCTCTGGAGTGTTTCCCTGTTGGTAGCCCTGCCTCCTTGCTCTGGACCCCTGATTTCATGTCCCAGGGCCCTGCTTCTCTGTCCCATTCCTCCTATGATCCTCTCAGCCCTCCTGTTTGCTCTTCTCCCTTTCCCCTCAGGGCTCTCGAAGACTTCAGACCAGGCCTACATTGAGTTTGAGAGCATCGAGGCCATTGTGAAGACAGCCAGCCGCACCAAGTTCTTCATCGAGTTCTACTCTACCTGCCTGGAGGGTCAGAGGCGGGTCAGGGGCTGGGTGTGGGCCAAGGAGGATGGGAGGCCAGAGGGTGCAGTCAGCCCCCTACTTAGTGGGAAGGGAAGCTGAGAGGTGGTACTCACTTGGATGTCTCCCACCCCTACCCAGAATACAAGAAGAGCTTTGAGAATGATGCCCAAAGCAGTGACAACATCAACTTCCTCAAAGTGCAGTGGTCTTCACGCCAGCTGCCCACGGTGAGGCTGTTTTATTCTGGGAGGCCTTTGCTTTATTCTGGGAGTGTGGAACCTTGTTGCAGTTTGTTCATTCATTCAGGAGATGCTTCTTGAGCTTTTGCTAAATGTCAGGTCCTGTGTTAGCTACTGAGAAAATTAATTAGTTACAGTGATGCTAAGTGCTGTAAAAGGCCTGTATAGGGCTGTGTCTTCTGCATTAAGGATTTGGCTCTTCTCTGAAGAGTTGAGTGTGAGTGAGCACAGATAACCTGAGGGTGGAGAGTGAGTAGTGTCAGGGGCAGCATGTGGGAGGGGCAGGAGGAAGTGGCAGGGCTTTGTTCCTCACTGGGCCTCCCTGCTTCCCAGCTCAAACCAATTCTGGCTGATATCGAGTACCTGCAGGACCAGCACCTCCTGCTCACAGTCAAGTCCATGGATGGCTATGAATCCTATGGTGAGGAGTGAGGGGTGCTGAGGGGAACAGGAAGCCAGGCAGGGCCTAGATTGGCTTGGTAATTTGCTGGTTTGTCCCATCTGCCCCTCAGGGGAGTGTGTGGTTGCACTCAAGTCCATGATTGGCAGCACGGCCCAACAGTTCCTGACCTTCCTGTCCCACCGTGGCGAGGAGACAGGCAATATCAGAGGCTCCATGAAGGTGCGGGTGCCCACGGAGCGCCTGGGCACCCGTGAGCGGCTCTACGGTGGGGACTTCAATGGGACATGAGATAGGGTGGTGTGAACAGATCTAGGAGGGCAGGACTGGGGTGTCGGGGGCATGTTGGAATCTCTGGGATACCTGGAGGTTCTGCAGCCACCGCTGGGAATTGTCTGCCCCAAGGCATAGCTGGGAAAGGGCTGGAAGGCCCCGTGGGCGTCTGTGGGATCCAGGAGCCCAGGTCTCCTCTGAGTCTCCCTTCCTGCCCCCTCAGAATGGATCAGCATTGATAAGGATGAGGCAGGAGCAAAGAGCAAAGCCCCCCCTGTGTCCCGAGGGATCCAGGAGCCCAGGTGAGCTAGGGCTGTGTTGAATGTCATATGAAAGGGTACCTGGGGGCATCTGGTCAACCCCACTTCATCCCCCCTCTCCTGTGCATCCCTGGCAGGTCAGGGAGCCGCAAGCCAGCCTTCACAGAGGCCTCCTGCCCGCTCTCCAGGTTATTCGAAGAACCAGAGAAACCTCCACCAACTGGGAGGCCCCCAGCCCCACCCCGAGCAGCTCCCCGGGACGAGCCCTTGACCCCCAGGTGAGAGGAGGAACCTGTCACTGCCCCTGCTTCCCCTGCCCACCTCTATCCATCACTATGCCCTGCAGGGTCTCAGGGCTGGACTGAGGATCATCAGCTGCTTAGGTGCCCTGCTACCCTGTGGTTGAAGGTGCCACAGCCTTATGACTGTGGCCACTCTGGCCAGCCAGGCCACCCTTAGGTGTGGCTCTGAGTCCAAAGGAGCAGTCAGCCTTTCCTCTCAACTCCGCCTTTAAAAATGGAATTTGAAATTGTTTTTAAGACAGCTCCCTCCATGTAAACAGACCTAGCTTGAGCCTTCTGTTTAGAGGAGGCACACGGCTCGGCCTGGCATTTCCCAGGGTACCTTCTTTGGAACTCTGTCCTGCAAGAGGCCCCACTTGAAATGGGTTTGTGGTCAAATGAGTTTGGGAAATGCTTTTTTCTAGATTCTTTTCTTAGACATTCCCAGTGCACATTGGTATTACCAAAAGCTCTGAGCATGTGGACAGGAAGGAAACCTCTTTTCAGCTCTGTTTAATATAGTTTCTCAAACTTAATGGGCCAGGAAACTTATTTTCCACGTAGTAACTATTAACGTCCTGGGGAATTAGCGCTCTGTGTCACACTTTGGGAAAGTGAGGCTTGCTTTCTAATTATATCCAGTGGTTGCTTAAACTTCCATAAATTCCTAGGTACAGTTTGGTGCTTTTTCACTCATCTTCAGCTGTTGTCAGTCACCCGGGTTTTATCCCCAGGTTTGAATAAGACCCGCCTCAATCTCTGAGAAAGATTCTGCAGTGGATTGACTGTGGGTGCCTCGAGAGGCTTTCCAAACCTGGCCTCTCATTGGAGGCTTTACTTGACTTGTCTTCTGGCACCTCTATTCTGACCCATTTAGCTTAGGTTTCACAGCTATAGATAAAGATATGAAAGATCTAAGAATCTTAGCAAGTGAGGCAAGGGTTATCCATTCAAAGGGTTATCCTCCCCCTGACCTAGAGATGAAGAAACTAAGGGCAGCTGATGTGCTCAAGGTCATGAGAAAGTCTAGGACCAGGGGCCTTTCTGACTCCTATCTAGTTCTCCCTCCACTGCTCCCACTGCCTTAGACCTGGGTTCCTGGATCCTGGAGTCGTTCTGCTTCTACACCCAGGTTGAAGCCAGAGGGAGCTCCTGAACCAGAAGGGGTGGCCACCCCCCCACCCAAGAACAGCTTCAATAACCCTGCCTACTACGTCCTTGAAGGGGTCCCACACCAGCTGCTGCCCCTGGAGCCACCCTCGCCTGCCAGGGCCCCTGTCCCACCTGCCACGAAGAACAAAGTGGCCATTACAGTGCCTGCTCCACAGCTTGGGCGCCACCGGCCACCTCATGTGGGAGAGGGGAGTTCTTCAGATGAAGAGTCTGGAGGCACGCTGCCCCCTCCAGACTTTCCACCTCCACCACTGCCGGACTCAGCCATCTTCCTGTCACCTAGCCTGGATCCTTTACCAGGGCCAGTGGTCCGGGGCCGTGGGGGGGGTGAGGCCTGTGGCCCGCCGCCTCCCAAGGCCCATCCAAGGCCCCCACTGCCCCCAGGCCCCTCACCAGCCAGCACTTTCCTGGGGGAAGTGGCTGGTGGGGATGACCGGTCCTGCTCGGTGCTGCAGATGGCCAAGACGCTGAGCGAGGTGGACTACGCCCCTGCTGGGCCCGCACGCTCAACACTCCTCCCAGGCCACCTGGAGCTGCAGCCACCCCGGGGACTGTCCTCGGACTATGGCCGGCCCCTCAGCTTCCCTCCACCCCGCATCCGGGAGAGCATCCAGGAAGACCTGGCAGAGGAGGTGTGTGGAGCAGGGTGGCTGTCTTTGTGCCTGAGGAGTGTGCTTGCCCACAGACTGGTACCCTTTCACTCCACCATTCAGCGCTCATGGTGTCCCCGCTACCCTGAACCGAGCACTGGGAAGTTGGGAGACACATGAATCAGCTCAGCCTTTCCCTTCCTTTTCCCCAGAGCATGCAGCAGAATGTGACTGTCTGCAGGTGTTTCTATGGGGGACACTGAGCTCCCCCTGACATGCCCTGTTTTCTTAGGCTCCGTGCCCGCAGGGCGGGCGGGCCAGCGGGCTAGGCGAGGCAGGCATGGGCGCCTGGCTGCGGGCTATCGGCTTGGAGCGCTATGAGGAGGGCCTGGTGCATAATGGCTGGGACGACCTGGAGTTTCTCAGGTTGGGGAGGGGCTGGCCCCGGGGGCGGAGCTGGGGCCCTCAGGACCCCCTAGCCCATCTCACTTCGCAGCCTGTTTTACTCCACAGTGACATCACCGAGGAGGACTTGGAGGAGGCTGGGGTGCAGGACCCGGCTCACAAGCGCCTCCTTCTGGACACCCTGCAGCTCAGCAAGTGATAGCGGAGGCACCACGAAGCTGTGAACTCGGCGCCCCTCCCTGCTACCAAGGCCCAGCTATGGCCCCAGGGTTGAAAAGTTATAAGGGTCAGGGGAGTATGTCTCTGCCTATTTATTGGGGATCAGCATTCCCCGCTGCCCAATCATTTGCAATGCCCTAATTAGGGCATCCTGCCCCTCGCCTTTTAGGCTCAGGTCGGAAGGTCAGTTGCCATGGTTACCGAGGACCCTGGTTACTCTGGTGCTGTCCTTTTACTGGACTCCGCCTCCCAGCCCCAGGGGTACCTGTGGGGGTCCATTTGGGTACGTCTGGGCCCCCACTTTCACCAGTGTTTCTGCGGCCTTCCACCGGGCCTGAACCACAGGGGAGGCGCTTCGCTAAGACCTCTCCACCCCCGCTGGGGGTGGGGGCGGGTGTCCATCCGGAAATGAAGGAAGAGCCCGAGGACCGGGCTGGGTATTATTTAAACTGTTCTGTGTGGGTTGGGGAGGGAGGTCACCTTAATAATATTGGGGTTGGTTGGGGTGGGGCAGGATCTCAGCCATAAAGTGCCAGTTTGCTTAGTTCTGTCTCCTGGTCCGTGCTGCCCTGCGCTGCGGATGCATGGCGGCGGGCTTGGGGAGGGAGGTTCCTCGCAGGTCTCAGCCCGGAACAAGGTCTTGCAGGCAGTCTCCTGGGCAGTCGGAAGGGTTGTGGCGTGATGTCTTCAATAAATTAAGTTTTATTTGGATTGAGTAAAACTTCAATAAATTACAAGTTTTTCAAAGAAAAAGGACAACCAAAACAATTAGGGAAAGGGAATACCTCTGTCCCATTCCCTGGGCAGCCCCTCCACTCCTCCAACAGGTCCACCCTCTGTGCCAGACGGGCTAAGGAAGAGAGGAGACACGTGAGGGACGCATTGGCAGTGGCCACTGATTATCCCAGCAACCACCAGCCTCTGTATGGGTGGGGTTAAGGCGGGTGGGCCCGAGGGTTGGGGCAGCAGACTTTCCTGGTCACCAACGTAAGGGGTGACCCAGCCACTGCAGAGCCAGGGAAGGGGGCTGTGCCGCTCCTCCTTGAGGACCTTCACTTTGAGGACACTGTGTTAGGGACAGGCCTCATGTGGTACCGCATCCAAAGAAGGCCAAGCTAGAAGGGGCTCCGGGGTTCTCCTGGAGGGGGTCCCGGTGAAAAGAATTCCGCCCTGCTGGTAGAGGGTGGGTGAGGACAACAGTGGCCCTTACTTGGTCTCCAGAGTTAGGGAGGACACACCCAGGGGTGAGACAGTAGGGAGTGGAGACGGATGGGGGCTTCCAGGTGGGTGGCCAGGATGGGAGGGACTATCAGGTCCTGGAGGGGCAGGGACGTCTCTGGGGGCAGGCTCGGAGCCTCCAGAGGCTGGCAGCTAGAACAGATTGGTTTTCAGGGCGGGGCCGGGCTTCCGGTGAAAGGACGACAGAACCCCGGAGAAGGGCCCGGGGCCGGACTCGGCCGGCTGCCAAGCCTTAAGCAGTTCGGCCGCGCCTGCGCCGGGCCCGCCGCCCCCACCGCCCGCCACACCGGCCCACAGTGCGCCCTTGAGCGGCTGTGGCCCTGGCCCGGGTCCCGGCCCGGAGCCCAGTGCGACGGGCAGTGGGCTGGGGCTCAGGCGCGGGCTGGCCAGGCCGGGCGCAGGCGGCGGTGGCAGCGATGCGGTGCTATCCGGCGTGGGGCTGCACGTGGACTCCTTGGAGTCGTCGTCCTCGGAGGAGCAGCGCGCCTCGCCCTTTTTGGCGCCCGACGCGCCAGCCGCCCCCTTGGCGCTGGCCGCACGCTCCTGTTTGCGGAACTTGGCCCTGCGGTTCTGGAACCAGACCTGCGGGCACAGGGGCCAGTCAGCCTGGGCGAGGGTCGGAGAACGCACGGGGTCAGCCCGCGGCCGCAAGGCTCGAGTGAGATCCTGGTTCGGAGAGAACCGGGCTCGGGTTCTTACTAGTTGGAGGGGCCTTCGGCCCTCCTGCACTCAGCCCGCTGCTCTCTGCATGCTCCACTGGCCCCTGCCTCCAGATCCCTGGGTTCTTGCCCTTGGAATCCACTCACCCGCTGACTCCGCTGACTCCCAGCACTCTTGGTCTCCTGGAGGGGACCCTGCCTCCGTTCTCCTCACCCTAAGTTCTTCCCCCAATTCCTTCTTTTAGGAAGCTCTGGGACTTCCCTCCTGGAGCGTTCCAGGGCGGTGGAGAGCAGTTTAGGGCACCAGGAAAACCTTTTGTCTAGGGCGTCCAGTCAAGGTGGGCCAAATGAACATCTTGTACACGGAGTTGTACAAATAGACAACAGTCTGCTCTAGCCCGGCTCTCTTCAGCCCTGTGCCTGCCACAAACTCAGCCTCCCAGGCTCCGGGTTTTCAAAGCTGCAGCGCCGGGATAGGGAACCCCAGGGGTGCTGACTGGCCTGCCCCCACTCCTCAGCTCGGCCCTGAGGTCGCCTGGGTCTCTCCCTCTACCCCCTCGGCCTCCCTCCTGGCTTCTCAAGCATCTCTAGGAACTTTCTGCCCTAGGAGGGAGACAGAGCAGAGGTAGCCTGAAGCTACCTTGGGAGATCGGGTCTCCCCCTTCCATGGGCACACACTCTCGTACACACACGTGCATACACGCACCTGCACGCGAGCCTCAGTGAGGTCGATCTTGAGAGCCAGCTCCTCACGCGTGTAAATGTCGGGGTAGTGGGTCTCAGCGAAGACGCGCTCCAGCTCCTTGAGCTGTGCGCTGGTGAACGTGGTGCGGATGCGCCGCTGCTTGCGCTTCTCGTGCAGGCCGGACGGCTCTGGGAAGAACTTGTAGGGCACTGCGGGTGTGTGCAGGGTGGGTGGGGGAGCAACAAGGATGGGGGAGTGAGAAACAGAGTTCAACCCGTCATATCCAGCTCCGAGGGAATCACACGCTTCCCCCGTCCGTGGCCTGGTCCCTCGTCTCGGTCCCAACAGCCTGGGGCGGAGCGTCCACCCTATCACTCAGTGGAGCTCGCGGGATAAAGGCGGAGGGAGATCAGGGAGACCCAAGCCCCAAGAGCGGCCAAAGAGAAAGCATAATCCAATACTCCAGCCAAGTCATCGCCCTCCTCCCAAGCCCTGTTCCCTCCACCTCCCGTTGCACCCCCATTCAACCCCTGCCTCTGGCCCTCCCCTCCTGTCTCTCAGCCCCTCTGCCCCCTCTGTTTACCCTGGCCCTGGATGTCTGTCAAGTCTCATCAGCATTGCCAGGCTTCCCACTAACCAGTTCTGGGCCAAGGCTCTGCAACAGAGAACCTCCTACTGGCCCTCCTTTCAGCCCTACCACCAGCCATCCCACCGGCTTTCAGCTGTATACAGATTTGGCTCCCTCCACCTATCGACCTCCCCTCTTCCCAAGCCTCATTTCTTCAATCCTGCCCCACTCCCCTGACCCTCATTCTCCCCTAGATGTCCCCCTCTCCTCTTCCTCATCTTCCTCCATTTGAATCTCTCTTCAACTTTCCACTTCTCGGCCATTCTTCTCTTTGTGCCCATTTAGAAGACTTCCTCCATCTTCTCTTTGCCCTTCTTCTTCCCCAGGCACCTTCTCCATGTCCCATCTCCTCCAAAGCCAACACTGCCCCCTAACTCTCTTCCTATACCCATCCCAGTCTCCACTGCCCCATAGGTAGTGTTTCTGACAGTACCTCCCTTCCCTGTCTCTAACCCTGGTTTCAGTCTTCATATTCACCAGAGGTCTCCAATCTCCATCTTTGTCCCATCTCTCCAGGCCTCCATCTCCCCTGATTCTTGTCTCCAGCACCCCATTTGTATTCTCATCTTCCTCATCTCTATTTCTGATCTTCCTTGGTCCCCATCGCCTGATTGTTATCTCTATCTCCCCAACCCTGAGTCCCCATTTCTCCTAGGATTTCCAGTGCTTCCACCTCTGCTCCCATCTCTCTGTACCTTATCCCCATCTCTCTGGTCTCAAAACCCTGTATCTCTGGAGCCTGTCTCCCCTCTTCCCAATCCCTACCCTCATCTGGCTCAGGGTACCAATCTCCCCACCCTGGTTCTCATTTCTCCAAATCCAGGTTCTCATTTCTCGTATCTCTCCCCCAACTCCCAGTCTAGGGGGCCCAGTCTTCTTCTTTTTTTTTTTTTTTCTTTTTGAGATGGAGTCTTGTTCTGTCTCCCAGGCTGGAGTGCAATGGCATGGTCTCAGCTCACTGCAACCTCTGCCTCCCAGGTTCAAGCGATTCTCCTGCCTCAGCCTCCCAAATAGCTGGGATTACAGGCGTGGGCCACCATGCTCGGCTAATTTTTTTTTTTTTGTATTTTTAGTACAGATGGGGTTTCACCATGTTGGTTAGGCTGGTCTTGAACTCCTGACCTCAAGTGATCCACCCGCCTTGGCCTCCCAAAATTCTGGGATTACAGGCGTGAGCCACTGTGCCTGGCCCTTAGGCCCCAGTCTTCTCCTTGGGTCCCCAGTGGTCTTCCCAGGAGGGAAGGAGATAAAATTCCATGAGGCAGGCTGGGACTCTAATCAGAGGGATGAGATGACTGAGAAGCTCAGTGAGGTTGAGGGTTTGGACAGGGACTTGGATCAAAAGGCTTGGGGATGCAGGAGCTGCTTCCAGGTTCTACAGGACTCTAGCTGGGAGAGTCTGTGGGGGAATGGGGAAATACAAGTGGCTTAAAAACCCGGGCCCCTTTATTGCGGGCTACAGGATCTGGTTTTGGTGGCTACAGAAGGGTTCGGGCCCAGGCAGCATGGGTCCAAGACAGGGCAGGAAGGGCCTGATGGCCACGGGGGCTCTGGGAAGCTTCCCATCTGGGCAGCTCAGCTGCCTGCAGAGGTCCTTGCTGGGGCTCATGCATCTTGTGGGGCAGGGGTGAAGGCGTGGTGATAGGGCTGAGCTGGGAGGCTTTTTCAAAGATCCAGGGCTTGTAGAGGTTTAGTGGTCAGTCTTTGCAGGTGGTGAGGGGAAGGTTTAGCGGTCAGTCTTTGCAGGTGGTGAGGGGAAGGCCTGGTAAGGGGCCCAGAGCTGGATGGGGATCTATTTCCTTGACCTGAAGGGCACGAGACAGAGATTTGGCAACGAGAAAAAGGAATAGGAGAGATGAAAGGGTGAGGCTCATTCCTGCGGAGAACCTCGTATTCTGGGGGTCTCTCGGGGCATTGGAGGGTCTGGCCAAGGCAGGAATGGGGGCGGCTGAGGGAGACAGTCGCATTCACTTGGCGAGCGGGCCCGGGGATTCTGCAGGAATTGGAGGGAGGGTTGGGCCGGGGCTGCGCTCACCTGCCGAGTAGGGCGCGGGCTGGTGGTCGCGTAGGGCGCCAAGCGCGCAGTTGGAGGAGCCGAGCGCGGGGCAGGGCGGCCCTGCCGCGGGGAAGGCTGGCCGCAGGGGGCTGTATTGGAAGCCGCCGGGCTGGCTGCAGGCGCTAAAGTCGCCGTAGGCGGACGCCTCCATGGCCGCCACGCACGAGTCG
>NW_012117644.1:1223591-1253299 GCF_000951035.1 Colobus angolensis palliatus
CGCCCTCTTAGGGCTCTAGAGGTGTGGAGCTGGGATGCGCGGGACCCTATCCCCGGAGTGCCTATCCTGCCCCAATCCGGACCAGACCTTCGGTCTCTACACAGCGTCCGAGGCCAGAGGGTACCGACCCTTTTCCCGGGCCTCCCCACCTGCGGCCCCGCGGAAGGGCGGGGACGCAGGCCTGGCGGCGCTCGTGTGAAGAAGTTAATTCAATTCGTTCTGATAACCGAGTTATTCCGATCTGGCCCCTCGGCCCCGCCCCCAGCGAGGTCCCATCCCGGCGGAGACTGCGGAGGCGGCCCAGGAAGGGGGATGGAGACTGGGAAGAGACGGAGCCTGGGATGGGGACAGGGAGGGGACGTGGGTAGACAGAGGAAACAGAGACCGGGAGAAAAAGGGGCAGAAACAGTGATGGAGACAGGGACAAGAGATACAGGTAAACAGACGGAGACAAGAACGGAACACACACAGCGAAAGACGGGATGGAGCGGGGACAGGGCAGAGACAGATGATGAGGGTAAGAGAGAGACAGGAGGAGACAGGGACAGAGGGGGACGAGAAAGAGAGTGAGGTAGGCATGGAGACAGAAGGGGTCGGGATGAGACATGGACGGCAACCAAGACTGCGGTGGAGAGCAGGGGAGGGATGAGACAAAACAGAGGCAGGAATCGTGAGACAGACACATATGCCCAGGGACAGTCTCAGAGAGACAGGGCCAGGGACAGCCACAAGCACGGGAGCAGGGGCTGAGGGCGGAGAGAAAACGCCTCCGGGGAGCTTAGACACGAGGGCTGGAGTGCAGAGGGGGACCAGGGATGGTGCTGGAGGCTCTGGGGGGCTGCGGAGAGGGAGGGTCGTGGGAGCCAGGTCCTTCCACCCTGACTTGTCCCGAGGCCCACACGACCCTGCACCTTCAGGGCCCGCCTGCCTCTCCCTCCCCCAGTTCCCTCAGCTCCATCTGTGGTGTGCGACCCTCTCCTGTGACCTTGGGCTCAGGATGTGATGGATGTCAGGAAGGGAGCGTACCCCGTGACCTCTTTATTTTTCTTCAGTCTCTTACCCCTGTTCTCCAGGGCCCACCCTTTCTTTTCTCCAGGGAAACCACCTAGACTCAGTCTGCACCTGGCCCCGACATCCCTACACAGATTCAGTCACCAGCTCTCCCATGCTATGGGACAGCGGGACACATTCAGAATCCTTACCGTTGGGCAGCTCGTCCACTCAACCCCCAGCCTCCTTCACCGATCTTGGCAGGTCCTGTAGATGAGGAGTCTGAGACCCATGGAGAAGCTGCGGGAAGGGCGTGTCTTTGTTTCCAGCTGAAGTCCTTGGGGGTTGATATAAGGACTCCCGGAATTCTCCCCAAGTTTGTCAAGTCAGAGGGGAGTGCATCTTTCCTCAGGTAATCGCTCCGCCATCATCCGTTCTGGGCTTTGCAGGAGGCCTCTCCATCCTCAATCTCTGGAACCACTCCGTGCCAGGGGATTTCTTGGAGGTTTCTCAGATTACCTCCTTTCAAATGTTTTTATTGTGGCAAAATACACATAACATAAAATTTACCATCTTAGCCACTTTAAGCTATAGTTCTGTGGTAGTAAATACATTCATATTTATGTATTAATATATCCATCTCCATAACTCTTCGAATCCTGTAAAATCAAAACTCTGTACCCGTTAAACAATACCTTCCATTTCCCCATCCTTCCTGCAAACCGCCATTCCTCTTTCTGTCTCTATGATTTTGTGGGTTTTTTTTCAGACAGAGTCTTTCACTGTGTCACTCAGGCTGGAGTGCAGCAGCGAGATCATGGTGCAGTCTTGCCTTCCTTGGCTCAAGCGATCCTCCCGCCTCAGCTTCCTGAGTAGCTGGGACTACACGTGCACATCACCATGCCTAGTTAATTTTTAAATCTTTTGTAGAGTTGGAGGCCTCACTATGTTGCCCAGGCTGGTCTCTGTTATTTTGACTAGGGACCTCGTATAAGTGGAATCACACAGTATTTGTCTGTTTACTTATTTATTTTTGAGATAGTCTTACTCTGTCATGACGGCTGCAGTGCAGAGGTGGGATCACAGCTCACTGCTGCCTTGACCTTCTGGGCTCAAGCGATTCTCCCGCCTCAGCCTCCCAGAGTATTGAGATTACAGGAGTAAGCCTCCACACTCAGCCCAGTATTTGTCTTTTTGGCTTATACTCCTTTTATATACCCCCTTTCCTTATCCATCCATCCATGGACATTTGGGTTGCTTCCACATTTTAGCTGTTGTGAATAATGCTGCTGTGAACATGGGTGTACACATATCTGCTTAAGATGTTTGTATCTGCTTTAAAATCTTTTCAATATATACCCAGAGGTGGAATTGCTGGATCATATAGTAATTCGCTTTTTGTTTTTCAAGGAACTGCCACAGTGTTTTCCACAGAGGCTTTTCCATTTTCCATTCTCACCAGCAATGCACCAGTATTCTGATTTCGACACATCCTTGCCAACACTTGTTAATTTCTGTTTTTCTCAAATGACTTTTTGGGTCTAAACTTGTAGAGATTGAGACCTGCCAGCTCAGCTGCTTCAAAAAGTTCTCCCTCCTGGTGTGAGAGGTGCACCTCTCCCCATCAATACATCCTCTACAGGGAGTACAAGGGATCTCAGAATTGGGAAATCAGATGGGGTAACTGCTCTCAGACCCTCCCATGGCTCTCCATTGTCCTCATGATCAAGTTCAAGCTCTTGCTGGCCGGCCATGTCCTCAATGCTAGCGCTCCAGCCTGCCTCCCCCTCATCTTGGCTTTCTTTGCAGCTGTCACACACTAATCTTTTAGTTCAGAGCTGTTCTTTCTGGCTGGAATGCCCACTTCATTCCCTGCCCTCCCACGCAAAACAAGCAAAAACAAACAAACACAAGCCTGGTTGACTCCTATTTATCCATTGGGTCTCAATTTGAATATCACTGCTTCCTGGAAGCCTTCCCTGATGCCGTTAGACTAGGTTGGGCATCCTTGCCGTGTCCCACAATAGTACCTCCTCTCTTTTGGTCACTCAAATGATCTTGTTTGATCAAAAGATCATTTGAGTGTTTGCAATACAGTGCAAGGTCTTAGGGCAGAACTATGTCATCTTGTTTCTCACTCACTCCCCAGCCCTACTGTGGTGCCTAGCCCGTTACTCTGCATGTCATAGGTCCTCTCTTACCTGTTTGTCAAATGAATGGAATAGGCTACTCTGAAATCTTTGTGTTGGAAAATTCTGTCCTCGCTTCCAGGGAAGGAATTCTCATCCCCTGACTCCACTCTGCACTCTCTGAAGAGGGATCATCCCGCCCTCTTCATTTCCCCTTTCTCCAGGGACGGGAAGCTTCTTCCCTTGTGGGTAGAAGTTTCTTCCAACCTCTGCCTGGAAGAAAGTCCTTCCTCATCTGAGGAACCTGCAGGTGGCCGTACTCCTTCCCCAGTGAAGCTGACCAGCACTAGGAGCAACTGAAGCTTGCATGCAGGGACAAGCAGAGATATGAGGGGAGGCAGAGTCCCAGTGCTGCCCAAGGCCCTGACTCCAGCTGTCTCAGAGACCATGATCTAACCCTCTCATTTGTTTTTTTTTCCCCCTTTTTTCTTTTCTCTTTTTCTTTTCTTTTCTTTCTTTCTTTCCTTCTTTCTTTCTTTCTCGCTTTCTTTCTTTCTTTCCTCTCTTTTATTTTTTTGAGACAGAGTCTTGCTCTGTTGCCCAGGCTGGAGTGCAGAGGCATGATCTTGGCTCACTGCAACCCCTGCCTCCCGGGTTCAAATGATTCTCCTGCCTCAGTCTCCCAAGTAGCTGGGATTACAGGCACTCACCACCATGTCCAACTAATTTTTGTGTTTTTAGTAGAGATGGGGTTTCACCATGTTGGCCAGGCTGGTCTCGAACTCCTGACCTCAAGTGGTCTACCCATCTCAGCCTCCCAAAGTGCTGGGATTACAAGCATGAGCCACCATGCCCGGCTTAAGCCCTGTACAGTTTGGTCCTTGACTCAGTAAATTCCCTTCTATCTAAACTACTTTTGGTTGGGCTTCTGACACTTGCAACCAAGAATTCTGATCAATACAATCTTTAAAGACTTAACACATTTATAGGTAATCAAACAAATGGTAGTGGTGATTAGAAGCTTTATTGTAAAATGCTACAGGGTCAGCTGCGCAGGAACTGGCATTTCCAGGCCTCAGGATGTGGAGTTGGGGTTTCTGTCCCTGCAGGCATCCGTTTGCATCTGCTGATTGGCATAGGAGCTGAGAAGCATTCCAAGGAAGTGTTTTAAACCATGTCCACTATTGGGTTCAGACCTATCTAGACAGGTCTCTCAGATGGCAGAGGTGAGGGAACTTTAGAAGCCAGCCTACACACATGTGCACGTGTGTGCATGTGTGTGCGTGTGTGTGCGTGTGTGCGTGATAGGGGTAGGCAAAGGGGTTTCCTGAGAACTCACCATCAGAGAAGAAGGAGACAGGCAGAGTGGGAAGGACTCTGCAAGGGCCTCATACCAGAGCAACTGGTGGTTGAGAGTCTGATATGGGGAGCTCATCCTGACTAAGGCCTCCACCCCCAAAATGTGTGTACTCCTGGGGGAGCTAAAAATGCTCTGGCATGAAACATTGTCACTGCAATCTTGCTGCAAAGCTTCCTTGCAGAGCAGGACAGCTTCACTTCCAAGAATGATGACAAATTCTGGAGCCTGGTTGCTGGGTTCCAACTCTGGTTCCACCATTGATGAGCTGTGTGACTTAGGGTAAGTTGTTCAACCTCTCTGTGCCTCAGTTTTCTCATCTGTAAACTAGTTTTTTTTTGTTTTTAAGAGACAGGATGTCTCTTTGTTGCCCAGGAGTGCAGTGGCGTGATCACTGCATCCTCGAATTTCTGGGCTCAAGTGATCCTCTTGCCTCAGTCTCTCCAGTAGCTAGGACTACAGGCATAGGCCACCATGCCCAGCTTAAATTAGTTTATTTTATGATTAGATGAATTAAAGTACATAAAGTGTTAGAATAGTGCCTGGCACATTAAATAAATCAGTTATTTAACCACCACCACCACCACCACCACGACAACCTCTTCTCCCTCTTTTTAAATTTTTTTTTTTAAACCCAAGCTGACTTTAATGGGAATTTAAAAATTTTTAAATGTATCTCTGGCAAAGAATAATGCAGGGGTAAGGATCTAGGCACAGTCTAACATCTCTCTGAGGCCTCCACACAGGCCCCTCAAACTGCACCCACTCTGACCATGTACCACTTTCCACAGACCTGGTCCTGCAGCTGTCCCTTCCTTTGGGGAAGTGGGGAAGGGATGGCTTTAGGGGGATGCAGAGTCCATCCCTCAGCCATGCCATCTGCCCCACTTCTTAGGACTTCTTGGGATTGACTGTCCTTCCCTTGACTCCCCCATCCCTCTGGACCCCAGTCTCACATGACATGGCCCCTCCCACCCTCTGGCTTCTGCTGGTTCTAACCATTTTCTCTGACCCTTAGTGCCACCTCCCCCTGGTCCTCCTCAGCAACTTCAGCCTTGCCCTCCTTCTCAGGTAGGGACCTCTGACTTGACCCCAGTCCTGTCAGTCCCTACTCTAGAGAGCCCACAGTCCCAGCTCCCTGAGGCCCCACTCTCCTGGACATGGCTGTACAGAGCTGAGTTGTGGCTTTTGCTGCTACTGCCAGTTGCAGTACTAGGTTCAGGGAAGGTTGGGCCCTGGGACTTGGGAGCAGGGAGGGTCTTTGTGCTCTGGGTGGGTGGCACGGCATAGTCATCAGGCAGGGTTGTAGGGGAGCTCATAGCTCTCCTGCTTCACCTGAGCTTGGCATCCCCATACATCCTTGGGCTCCTAAGGCAGATCGTAAAGGCTCTGGGGAAGGGCTGGGACCAGGCCCTCAGGTTCAACATAGATGGGATCCTGTTTGGGGTCCATCAGCTTGGCCTTCAGCAACTGCTGCTGCTCATGTCCGTACAAGTCCCAATAGAGAGGTTTCTTCCATTGTACTCCCTCTCCTGCCTGAGCAAGGGTGCTGTCCAAGAAGTCTGAGTATAGGGAGTGCTGGGATGGGCCTGAAGCAATGCACAGGGAGTCTAAGGGCTCAGCATACAGGGCTGGGGGGCTGTCAAGAAGCTCTTGGGGGCCAGGTGGGAAGGAAACTTCCCCTTTGCCACCTCCCCTTCTTGGGAGTCAGCTCTGAGAACATTCTGACCCTGTCTGGCCTTTCCCTGGGTCTTCTGCCAGTGGATGGCAGTCTCACCTGCCTGGAAGATGTCATTTCCCTGTGCTGTCTGGAAGGTGAAGTTTCCAGGGCCCAGGAGGCAGCGGCGCTGGCCTCAAAAGAAAACATGACCTTGTCCCGGCCATAGCAATGCAACAGAGTGTAGGGCCAGGAGAGGACAGCTCCAGTATCTGACTCTGGGCCCCCATAGTTAGGAGAGTCACCCTCTCAGCCTCCAACCCTCAGCAAATAGAAGCATGCAGGCCACAGTGCTCAGCCGCCTCAGTCCTCTGCACCATTACCCAGAATTGGGATCCTTCCCAGGTGGGGCTGCACAAGGAGTTCTCCAGCATCTCAAGGGTAGAAAGCTCAGGTGGGTTATTGGTAGGTTCCAGAATCCAGCTGCCTTTCCGAAAGGGGTTTTGGCAGTGTCTGCACCCAGGCTGCACTGGACAGCACATCAACAGCCAGCAGGTGCTAGTGCTGTGCATCGTCCAGGCGGAAGGCAGTGGCGCTGGGCTCAGGGGGGCTCTCCACAGCCACGGGGGCCAAACTCACACACTTCACCAGATGGATCACCTTGCAGTACAGGCAGCACGAGCTCCCTCAGCCGCTCCCAGAGCTCGACCCCTTATGGTCAAAGAACTTGAGCCATGCTACACCACAGGGACTGGCCAGGTAGAGCATGGCCCAGGTCTTCCTCCACCTCTTGGTCCCAAAGTGCTCACTCTGCAAAAAGAGTGGCCCTTCCATCACAGCTCCGTCCATGGCCCCCACCGGTTCCTTCCCCGCGTCTCCCTCTTATCAAGTGACTGACAGGTCACTTGGCACTGACAGATCCACACCAGACTCTATGGCACTGTCAGATCTATGGCACTGTCAGATCTATGGCACTGGCAGATCCACACCAGACTCTGGCCAGGCTCCCTCTGATCTGTTACTCCTGACACTTGCATATATAACCTAGACATGATGTACCACAGCATCACCTTTACCTGAAAGATTTCAGAAGGCATCAGGGCCCTGCAGAGTTACCCAGCCTGATGCCTTCATTTTTGCAGACAAAGAGACCAAGGCCCAGTGAGGGATCCCATAGAAAGAGTAAAAGTAAAACCAATGAGCATGTGTCAGAGGAGGAGTCCCCCACAGAAGGAACGGCACGTAAGAGGATTCTTGGGGACAGATACAGTGGGGACGGCCCTGGATCTTCTGCTTTGGTCCCTGCTGTAACATTAACTTAGTCTGTGAGCTCAGGCAGTGGAAGCGGATGAGGAAGGACCCCTGTCCTGGAGAACTCTTTCTGCAGTGTTCATTTGGAGAGTGGTATCCTGGGGATTCCCAGGTGCCACCACCTTATTCTCACTTCTGACAGCAACACTGATCTTAGCCTCCCCTCAGAACTCTGAGCAAGAATGTCCTGGGCTCAGAGTGTGGCCACCACGCTGGCTTCTTACTCCAGTGCACTCCTGTCAGCCCTCTGGGGGAGCACATGGAGTAGCAGCTCTTCCCTACCATCGAAATGCATCTTTGTACCCTCCAAAACGATGTCTTCAGTCTCATTGTTATTCAATTATGATCAGAAGCCGAGCTTGATCAGACGTTCAATCTAACTTCTGTTAAGTCATGAAAATCCTTTTTTTTTTTTTTTGAGATGGAGTTTTTGCTCTTGCTGCCCAGGCTGCAATGGCACGATCTCGGCTCACTGCAACCTCTGCCTCCCGGGTTCAAGCGATTCTTCTGCCTCAGCCTCCTGAGTAGCTGGGATTACAGGCATGCGCCTCCATGCCCAGCTAATTTTGTATTTTTAGTAGAGATGGGGTTTCTCCATGTTGATCAGGCTGGTCTCAAACTCCTGACCTCGGGTGATCCGCCCAACTCGGCCTTCCAAAGTGCTAGGATTACAGGCATGAGCCACTGCGCCCAGCCAAGTCGTGAAACTTCTCTATCAGTGAAAAGTTAACACATTGTCTGGTCCTGCTTAAGGACAAGAACTCCTTTTACCCCCCATCTATCTACCAACTTCATAAGCAGCCATATTTCAAGTCTCTGTTCTCTGCTGCTGGGACTGTTTGGTCCAGGGAGGGTGAGAAGCAAACACATCTATTGTATATGATCCTGACCTTTCTATCAGAATCCATAGTCTTTTGCTCATCCCTCTGTTATGAGGACAACACTTGCTGACCATTCTCCCTACCAGTACCTTAGGTCACACAGTCTTCCTTTTTGTTCCTAGCTTCTAGCTTCTAGCATCAGGGCTTTCCAGGCCCCCAAATGGCCAGCCACCAGGGATCCCTGAAGAATGAGGAAAGGCCTTAATCCAGTTCTACAAACATTTTTTTTGAGTGTCCAATCCATGATGGACCCTCATGAGGCACTGGACACATGGGAATATGTTCATCTTGGATGCTTTCTTTCTTTCTTACTTTCTTCTTTTTTTTTTTGAGATGGAGTGTAGCTCTGTCACCTAGGCTGGAGTGCAATGGTACAATCTCGGCTCACTGCAACCTCTGCCTCCCTGGCTCAAGCGATTCTCCTACCTCAGCCTCCTGAGTAACCGGAATTACAGGCACGCGCCACTGTGCCTAGCTACTTTGTGTATTTTTTGTAGAGACAGGGTTTCACCATGTTGCCCAGGCTGGTCTTGAACTCCTGACCTCAGGTGATACACCCGCCTCAGCCTCCCAAAGTGCTGGGATTATAGGCATGAGCCACCGTGCTGGCGGGATGCTTTCTTTAAGGATTTCCCAGTCTGTTGGGCACATGGGAACTTATCTGGGGAGAGGGGGGATTTCTCTTCAGAATGTCTTAGTTGTTTGTGTAAGAGAATGGTACAGAGAAGTTTTGTTGATTCCTTTAAAAAGGGGAAAGAGAAAACAAAGTTTGACCCTACCAACCTTGCCGTGCTCTGACAAGCTTATCCAGGTGATATGGTTTGGCTGTGTCCCCACCCAAATCTCATCTTGAATTGTAGCTCCCATAATTCCCATGTGTTGTAGAGGGACCCAATTGGAGGCAATTGCATCACGGGGGCGGATATTTCCTGTGTTGTTCTTGTGGTGAATAGGTCTCTTGAATAGTCTCACGAGATCTGATGGTTTTATAAATGGGAGGTTCCCCTGCGCAAGCACTCCTGTCTACCGCAATGTGAGATGTGACTTTGTCCCTTATTTGCCTTCTGCCATGATTATGAGGACTCCCCAGCCATGTGGAACTGTGAGTCCATTAAACCTCTTTCCTGGCTGGGTGTGGTGGCTCATGCCTATAATCCCAGCACTTTGGGAGGCTGAGGCAGGTGGATCACCTGAGGTTAGGAGTTCCAGACTAGCTTGGCCAACATGGTGAAACCTCGTCTCTACTAAATATACAAAAATTAGCCGGGCATGGAGGTGCCCTGCCTGTAGTCCCGGCTACTCTGGAGCCTGAGGCAGGAGAATCGCTGGAACCTAGGAGGCGGAGGTTGCAGTGAGCTGAGATCATGGCACTGCACTCCAGCCTGGGTGACAGAGTCAGACCCCATCTCAAACGAAAAAAAAAGTTTTTTTCTTTTATAAATTATCCAGTCTCAGATATGTCTTTATCAGCAGTGTGAGAACAGACTAACACACCAAGTTATTAGTCTTTGGTTTAGTTTATTAAACCTGCCAATAGGCTGCCATAGTGAACAATTATGGAGTGGTTATCCAGCACCATTCTTCCTTCTTGGGAACTGTCACCTCCATCTAGATGGCTCCCCAGGGACCATTGCTTTTACATAATCCTTCCCTCAGTCATAATTGGCCCAGGTGTGGACCCTTTTCAAAGATGGGTCAATAAAACCTTTCCTTACCATTTTTTCTTATTTGAACTTAGAAACAAGTCATTCTTTTGTTTTTTGTTTGTTTCTTTGTTTTTGCTTTTTAAGAAATAGAGTGGTTCTTAAAGACTGAAGTCTTTAAGACTTCACAGGCTGAAGTTCAGTGGCGCAATCATAGCTCATTGCAGCCTTGACTTCCTGTGTTCAAGGGATCCTCCCACCTCAGCCTCCCAAGTGGCTGGGACTATAGGTATGTGCCACCACAGCTAGCTAATTAAAAAAAATTTTTTTTCTGTAGAGTTGTGCTATATTGTCCAGGCTGGTCTCAAACTTCTGGGCTCAAGTGATCCTCCCGCCTTGGTCACCCAGTTCCCTGGGATTATAGGTGTGGACCACCATGCCTGGCCCAAGCCATTCTTTTTTGAATGGTGAAAGCTGTAAATATGAAAAACAGGAACTGTCTGCAAGCATATTCTCCATCATGAAGAGAAGAAAGGTGCTCTGCAGTGAAAAAAGCAGAAATAAAAAGTTGAAGCAAAAGATAAAGACAATTCTATTAGGATTTAAGTCTCTAGTTCCAGTTATTCCTGAGACATCCTTGCTCTTTTTTGCAAATTAGTTGTTCAGCCCCTTATTGAATTTTATTACCCAATACAGTTTTCTTTATGTTTAATCTAGTTCACGTTGGATTTCTGTCACTTCCAAGCAAAGGAATCCCAATTTAAAAATCGGTACAAGGTATGGAGTGGTGCACATGGCAGAACCTAAAATATGGAACTGGCCCTGTTGATATTGAGGGTGGGATCCAGTAAGAGTCCCTCCATCCTGAGTCTGGAAGTGAGTTGTTTGTCTAGTGACGACTGAAGCAGCTGGGGAAATGACTACATGGTGTCTTTTAGAACAACCTCCCCTGTCTCTGCCCCGTGGTTGTAGCTTCAGAGGATTCAGTAGGAACATGGCAAAATATTGGAGCACATTGTCTACACTTGGCAACCCCAGGAAGATGCTTCCAGGGAGGGACAAGCACATGACTAGCAGCATGACAATTTGTAACTCTGGTGAGGCCTCCTCTGCCTGGGGCTGGCAATCCAACGTGGCTGCAGGAGAATAATCATGTGCTTTGCAGACTGGCTGCAGGCAGATTCCGTGCACACCGTAAAGTGAATGCATTGAATAAGAAAGGGGGACTGTCTGAAATGTGGATATCTGGGATGAGCTAGAGGAATCAGGGACCTGTGACTCTCCCAGTTCCCGCTTGGCACCCTGGCCTGACAGTAAGGGTCAACATTTGTTTTTCTTTTTTTTGGCATCTGGCATCTGAAACCACTTCTAAGGTAGGGAAATTCCCCATCTAATAGATGCCAGATACTTGTTTTCTGAACTTCCCTCACAACCAGGGTGTAGACATTCGGCCTTTTCTCAGCTGGTCCCGTACACGGATCACAGACTAAGCTAAGAAATCTGTAGCTAAGGAAGTGAGGATTCAGAGACCCTCAAAACTCCCTCCAGGGACAATGGGCTTGTAGTAAGACCTAGTTCTAGAGGCAGCAGGGACCCTACAGAGCTTGCTCTTGCAGCAGGAAGGGGCAGTGGTGGCAGCATTGTCCTCCTGGAGAAAACCCTGCGCTTAATTTAAGACATTGTTCTGGTTTCACGTGTGGCTCTCTGTCTGGTTCTCTAGTTCCTGTAATTCTCTGAGCTACCTAATATCTTTTATACAGTTAATAAATTATTTTTTTTTTGCTTAAATAAGGTGGAGTTGGTTTTGTTTCTTGTAACTAATGACTCTGACTAATATATAAATTGGTACTAGATTGATTGAAGGCATCGGACTTTCAGAGAAATAGCTGGAATCTAGGAATGGTTGTGTGGCCTGATGGGGACTAAAGGTAATGAAAATCCAGAGATGAGGTGGCACTTGGTGGCAAAATAGCTCATCCGCTTATTACTAGTGGTTACCTGGAATGAAGTGTCCATTGAGAAGACAGACTTGGGGGACTGTCTGACATGAGTCTGAAGGGAATGAGGAACAAATGGATTGTGAGGTGGTGTGGACAGCTGAAAGCGAGAATGAAAACATCAAAGTTTGCTCTCACTCTGTCCTGTGTGAGAACTAGAGCGTTGTTTGGAAGAGGGACATGCTGGAGTGGTTATGTAGGAGAGAATTTGGATGACTGAGAGCTCTGAGCTTCTATGAGCTAGGGCTAGGTTGGATACCACCTAGGGGAAAATCCAAAATAACAATGGTATGAACAAAGTAATAGATTCTTCTTCTTCATTAAAAATAAATCTGTGGGTAGGGATTCCAGTGCTGGTGTGGCTATTCCATGGGCATTAGCGCCTCCTACTCCTTCCTTCTTTTTGTTTTCTCTTCCTAGAGTGTGGTTTCTATCCTCCAGCTTACCTAATGTTCTACGATAGCTGTTGGAGTTCCAACCATCACATCCACATTCTAGGAAGCCAGAATGACGAAGAAAGCAAGCAAAAAGTACATCTCTCAGTGAGACATATCCCTGTAAGGAAGCTCTTAGAGGCTCTGTGCAGCACTAATGTTTACTTCGTATTTGCCTGAATTTAGTCATATGAGCATATCAAAATGAAAGGGAGATTAGAAAAAGGCATGATTTTTAACTGGACACATTAGTATCCCAAATGAAATAGGGTCTTCATTGCTGAGCAATAAGGAGAGAATGGTTATCAGGCAGGGATGTTACCCATTGCTGCATAACAATTACCCCACGACTTACTAGTGTAAAACAATACACATTTATTATGTAATAGATTCTGTGCATCTGGAATTTAGGAACAGCTTACCTGAGTACCCTTCTTCAGGGTCTCTTCCAAGGTGTCAGATCTACAGTCTCAAATGAGGGCTTGGCTAAGGCCAGGTCTGCTTCTAAGCTCATGCACATGGCTCTTTTTAGGACTCAGTGCCTCAAGACCAATTGGACTGAATGGCTCTGTTTCTTATCAAATGTTGGCCAGAGGTCACCCTCAGTTTCTTGCACTGTGGACCTCCCCATCAGGACAAGCATGTTAGAAGGGTCAGAGGGAATGCCAGCAAGACAGAAGGCAGCCTTTTGTAACCTAATCTTGGAAATCACATCCTGTCATTTTTGCCATATTCTGCTCCTTAGAAGTAAATTACTAGCCAGGTGCAGCGGCTCACATCTATAATCCCAGCACTTTGGGAAGCTGAGGCAGGAGGATTACTTGAGCTCAGGAGTTTGAGGTCCTGAGCAACATAGCAAGGCACTGTCTCAACAGAAAGTATAAAAATTAGCCAGGCATGGTGGCATGCACCTGTAGTCCCAGCTATGCAGGAGGCTGGGGCAGGAGGATCACTTGAGCCGGGTAGTTCTAGGCTGCTAGTGAGCTATGATCACACTATTGCAACTCAGCCTGGGTGCACTTACCGAAGAGTCTGGATTCCATGTGTCAGTTCTAATAGCTGGGGGTAGTCTTAATAACATTTATTTATTTATTTATTTATTTAGAGACAGAGTATCATTCTGTCACTCAGGCTGGAGTGCAATGGTGCAATCTAGGCTCACTGCAACCTCCGCTTCCCGGGTTCAAGTGATTTTCTTGCCTCAGCCTCCCAAGTAGTAGCTGGGATTACAGGCGTGCACTACCATGCCCGGCTAATATTTTTTTGTATTTTTAGTGGAGATGGGGTTTCACCATGTTTGCCAGGCTGGTCTCAAATTCCTGACCTCAAGAGATCCACTCGCCTTGGCCTCCCAAAGTGCTGGGATTACAGGCGTGAGCCGCCACACCCGGTCTAATGACTTTTTTAAAAAGGATGAGTTAATTGTTTTCTAGAGCCTATAATAACATTTTATTATTTACTTTATCACATATTCATCCACTTATTCTTCTGTCAATCCACTGTATTTTTTGAATGCATTTCAGAGTAAGTTTCAGACATCCATATGCTTGGCATCTAAATACTTCAGTGTGCATATTATGATGTTGAAAAATTGTTGGCTTTAAGAAAGTGTTAGACCTTTTCCTAAAGGGTTGTGCCATTTTACACTTCTACCAATAATGTATGTGAATTCTTGTTTCATATCCTCTTGAACATTAAATCGTGTTAGTCTTCTTAATTTTATTCATTCTGATGGATATGTATAGTGGATTTAATTGCTTTTTCAGTTGGTTGACTGAAACCCGAATTCCCTGATGAAGTTAAATGAAATTGAGATGCCAAGAATCCTTTGGTAAAATGTGGAAGAAAGAATCCAAAGAGTTAAGGAGATGGGAATTTGGTGGGGGTTTATAAGTGTAACTCATTCACTCCTAGCTCTATCCCTTGGGAGGGCCCAGGGGACATTCTCTTCACCAAGGCATTGAGAAATATATTTGTGAGAGTGGTGGTATCTTCAGAAAGTGCTGTAATAACCGGTTTCTGTAGGCCAGGGATATTGGGGGAAGACACTACAGATGAAACGGCCTCCCTGATTTCTTTTTTTTCTTTTCTTTTTTTTTTTCGAGACAGGATCTTGCTCTGTTGTCCAGGCTGGAAGTGCAATGGCCTGATCATGGCTCACTGCAACCTCTGCCTCCTGGGCTCAAGTGATCCTCCTACCTCAGCCTCCCAAGTAGCTGGGACTGCAGGTGCATGCCACCATGCCCAGCTAATTAAACATATGTATATTTTTTAGAGACAGGGTCTTGCTATGTTGCCCAGGCTTGCCTTGAGCTTCTGGTTTTAATCTGTCTTCCCGCCTCAGCCTCCCAAAGTGCTGAGATTGCAGGCACGAACCACCACTCACTGCGTAGGCGCCCTCATTTCCACCAGCATGATGGGACCCTAGGGTTGTGAGGATGGGGTAGAGTACTTCACTGCCAGGGGCAAGCTGGGTGTGGTTACTCTGGTTGCCAGCTGCTCTGAGTGGTCTGACCTGCAGAGATCTTTGCTGGTTGATCATTTTGAGATCACTGAGTCCCTAGGACTAAAGAATATGGGCAGTTCACTAAGATTCTAACTGACCTGTAAAACCCAAAACTCTCTGGAACTGGTGAAAAGGACTCACTTAAGACTATTAATAGAGTGGGGAATAATGGAGTTATGATCTCTCACTGAATTTTCTGTCCTGGGTTAGTTCACAGACTTAGAGCCTCATGCATGGGGTGAAGGCAAGTTTACTTGAGCAAGAAGGATTTATAAATACCTTCATATATATTCCTTTTTTGTTTTTTAAAGACAGAGTCTCACTCTGTCATCCAGGCTGGAGTGCAGTGGCATGAATTCTGGCTCACTGCAACCTCCGCCTCCCGGGTTCAAGCAATTCTCCTGCCTCAGCCTCCTGAGTAGCTGGCATTACAGTGCCCGCCACCACGCCCAGCTAATTTTTGTGTTTTTAGTAGAAACGGGGCTTCACCATGTTGGCCAGGCTGGTTTAGAAATCCTGACCTCAAGTGATCTGCCCGCCTTGATCTCCCAAAGTGTCGGGATTACAGGTGTGAGCCAGGGCGCCTGGCCTCCCTTTGTATTCCTTATAGGCGTCCTCAGAAAGGCCTCTGGTCATTTTCCAGGATAACTATTGTGGGTTTAATTGTTTCTCCCCAAAAGATATATTGAAGTTCTGGTCCCCAGTACCTATGAAATAGGTGACCTTATTTGGAAATAGTTTATTTACAGATGCAGTCAGGTTAAGGTGAGGTCATACTGGTTTAGCCCTAATCCAGTGACAGTCTCCTTAGAAGTTTTTTGTTGTTGTTGTTGTTGTTAACCTTATAAGAAGGGAGAAATTTGAACACAGAGGGAACACCATGTGAAGATGGAGAATAAATTTCTGTTGTTTCAGGCTACATAGTGTATAGTATTTTGTTATGGCAGCCCTAGGAAATGGATCCAGTAACTGTGACCTTGGGAGTATTGGACATTGGCTCTAATGCTAATCTTTGGAGTTGTAGTTGGCACAGTGATTAATGAATCACTCAGAGTGAATGAAGGCTTATGGAGTCAAGTGATAAATTGACTTTCGATTTTTTTCTGAGAGAGGGTCTTGCTATGTTGCCCAGGGTGGAGTGCAGTGGCATGATCATAGCCCACTACAGCCTCGAACTCCTGTACTGAAGCCAGCCTCTTGCCTCAGCCTCCTGATTAGCTGGAACTACAGGTGTGTGCCACCATGGCTAGCTACTGTTTTTTTTTTTTTTCAATTTTTCTAAAGACGGGATCTCACCATGTTGTCTATTCTCGTCTCAAACTCCTGGGCTCAAGTGATCCTCCTGCCTTGGCCTCCCAAAGTGCTAGGATTACAGGTGTGAGCCACTGTGCCCAGCTGCAAATTTTGATTTTAGTGTACCTTACTGTCACCCCAGTTCTTAACCCATTTTCCTCTGATTTCTTTAGTTCCCGAGTGTATAGTTAGACTAGATATATTCAGCAAACAGCAGAATCCCCATGTTTCTTCAGTCCATGGAATATGGCCACTATGGTTGAAAGGGCCAAGCAAAAGCACTAAACCTTCCTCCCTATTGAAATTATAAACAAAGAGGAATAATGTCTTGCTGGGGGAAATGCGAGATTAGTGCAACCATCAAAGATCTGAAAATTTAGAAGTGAAAATTCTTGTTACTTACCCATTTAATTTACCTGTTTGGCTCATGAAGAAGTCGGAAGGGCCTTTGAGAATGACGGTGAATGATCGAAAGGTTAAGACAGATAATGACTCCAGTTGCATTGCTCTTGTAGATGTGATTTCTCCACTAGAGCAAATCAACAGCGCCTCTGCCACCTGCAATAAAGTTATTAACTTGCAAATGTTTTTTCCCTATTTCAATAAGCAAAGAAGACCAGAGGTAATTTTGTTTATCCTGGCAGGGGCAGAAGTACATTTCCACTATTTTGCTTCAAGAACTGTGTCAGCTGTCTGCCTCTGTGCCACAATTTAGTACACAGGGACTTTGATAATCTTAAAGTCTCATAGCACATTACACTGGTGAACTATGATTATGATAAAGTGCTGATAAATCCTAAATAGCAGAAAGTACCGGGTACCCTGAATGCCTTAGTGAGTTGTTGTTGTCAGCGTTTTGGATTTAAGCCATTCTAGTAGGTGCATAGTGATATCTCATTTATTGTTTTAATTTGCAATTCCCTGATGACATATAAGGTTGAGCATCTTTTCATGTATTTATTTGCTGTCTGCACGTATCCTTTGGTGAGGTGTCTGTTCCTATGTTTTGCTGATTTTTAAATCAGGTGATTGTTTCTTTATTGTCCAGTTTGAAAGGTTCTTGTATATTTTGGACACTAGTCCTTTATATGTGTTTTACAAAGATTTTATCCCAGTTCGTGGCTTGTCTTCATTCTCTCAAAAGCATCTTTTGCAAAATAGAAGCTTCTATTTTAGTAAAGTCTAACATATACTTCTTCTTTCATGAATTGTGCTTTTGGTGTTGTATTAAAAAAATCATCACCATCTTCATTTGTATAGTAGTAAGTAAACTTTAAAAATAGTAAAATAAATAAATAAATAAATACATAGAAAATCATCACCAAACCCAGGGTCATCTAGATTTTGTCTTATGTTATCTTCTAGGAGTTCCATAGTTTTGCTTTTTTTTTTTTCTTGAGATGGTATCTTGCCCTGTCTCCAGGCTGGGGTGCAGTGGTGCGATCTTGGCTCACTGCAGCCTTCACCTGCCGGATTCAAGCAATTCTCCTGCCTCAGCCATCTGAGTAGCTGGGACTACAGTTGCATGCCACCACACCCAGCTAATTTTTGTATTTTGAGTAGAGACGGGGTTTCACCAAGCTAGCCAGGATGGTCTCGATCTCCTGACTCCATGATCCTTCCACCTTGGCCTCCCAAAGTGCTGGGATTACAGGTGTCAGCCACCTCGCCCGGCCTGCATTCTATTTTTAGGTCTGGTCCGTTTACATATATATTCTTTTCTTTTTCTTTTTTTTTTTTTTGAGACAGAGTCTCATCTGTTGCCCAGAATGGAGTGCAGCGGTGTGATCTCGGCTCACTGCAAGCTCCGCCTCCTGGGTTCAAGCGATTCTCGTGCCTCAGCCTCCCAAGTAGCTGGATTACAGGTGTGTGCCACCACATCTGGCTAATATTTGTATTTTTAGTAGAGACAGGGTTTCACCATTTGCCCAGGCTGGTCTTGAACTCCTGGCCTCAAGTGATCTGCCCACCTTGGTTTCCCACCCACAGTGCTGGGATTAACAGGCGTGAATGAACCACAGCATCCAGCCTTGCAGGTATTATTTCTATTCTCATTTTAGGGATGAGAACAATTGAGTTGTAGAGGGGTTAGGTGATTTACATAACGTCTTAGGGGCTAGCAAATGGCAGAACTGGGATTTAATCCCACGCAGCATGTTCTTTCAGTATGAGGAAAGATACATCTTGATATGTAAATTTATTCTACATATTGACTTCCAATTATGAATGTTTTTCACTCACATCACCCAAGCCATAAGTTTTTCTCCCTCTAGTATCCCAATATGCCATATTTCACTAAGTCTAAGACATCATGGATTATAAGACACACCTTTATATACCACTAAGAAAGATAAAAATTACAAAAAAGCACAATGCTTTCTTATCATTTAGAATTTTTATCTTACATTTATTGAAAGAATCCTTTTAGACTTTAGATGTATAATTTGTTATATATCACTCTTATGCATGCATGCAATAAGAATAAAAGCAAATTAATTGGTAAAAGTATTTCTAAAACTCCTTTGCATTCAGAGTCCCATTTTTTATTTTTTTATTTTTATTTTTTGAGATGGAATCTCGTGCTGTCACCCAGGCTGGAGTGCAGTGGTGAGATCTCAGCTCACCACAACCTCTGCCTCACAGGTTCAAGTGATTCTCCTGCCTCAGCCTCCTGAGTAACTGGGATTACAGGTATGCGCCACCACGCCTGGCTAGTTTTGTATTTTTGGTAGAGACGGGGTTTCTCCATGTTGGTCAGGCTGGTCTCGAACTCCCGACCTCAGGTGATCCACCTGCCTCAGCCTCCCGAAGTGCCAGGATTACAGGCGTGAGCCACCGCTCCTGGTGTCCCATTTTTAAAAATTGTTATTAAAAAAAATTTTTTTTAATTTTAAATAGGGGGGTCTCACTCTCTTGCCCAGGCTGGTACCAAACTCCTGGGCTCAAGTGATCCTACTGCCTCAGCCTCCCAAAGTGTTAGGATTACAGGCCTGTGCCACCACGCCCAGCCCAGAGTCCCATTCTTTTTAATCATTTTTTAATCTCCAAGATGTTGTTGCCCATGCTTTTTTTTTTTTTTTCCTTTTGAAACAAGGTCTCACTCTGTCACCCAGGCTGGAGTGCAGTGGCGTGATCTCTGCTTACTACAACCTCCTCTTCCTGGGCTCAAGCAATTCTCCTGCCTCAGCCTCCCGAGTAGCTGGGATTATAGGCATACACCACCATGCCCAGCTAATTTTTTTACATTTTTAGTGGAGATGGGGTTTCACCATGTTGGCCAGGCTAGGCTAGTCTCGAACTCTTGACCTCAGGTGATCCACCTGCCTCACCTTCCCAAAGTGCTGGGATTACAGGCATGAGCCACTGTGCCTAGCCATACTTTTTAGAACACAATATCCTACTTCATAATTTCAAGACTATTGGTGATACTCTTGAAAAAGAGAGATCCACTATTAACAGTGAGATTTTCTTCCAAACAACTAATATTCATTCTACAAGTTCTGATACTGGCACTTTCTTGATTTTATCAGAAGGTATGTGTGAAAACTTTCTAGACAATAAACAACACTCATATTCTTTCCTCAAATGGTCCTTAAGTGGACTAAAATGCTTAGGAGTGGCAGTTATCCAGTCATGCCACCAGGAATAACAATCCAATGTAGGCGTGGCAGTGGTATCTCTGCCACGGTCACTTCCTGGCTGACAGTGATTCTGATGGTTCTCAATTTTAGATGTTCAGATTTCAGTTTTGATAACACATGTATCTTGGGATCCATGAAACAAACAGTAGTTGTATACCAGTTTTATCAAAATTTAGTTGTACTTTATGTCTTAATCAGGTAAATATATTTACCGTGATTATTTTAACTTCTTTGTACCAATTTTTACTTTTCCTGGAATTAATAGTTGTGTTTTAAAAATTTGCTTAGTTTTCTAAGTTGCTATCATTATCCTCTTCTAAGGAATTGTAATACTTTAGAGATACTCTTTTCCACACAGTCAGACATATTAGGTCTTCTATCAGTCCCTTTTTTTTCCTGGAGACTTCTCTTCTGGAGCTTTCTGAGGTCAGCTGGATTATTATTTCCAGTTCTTCACTTCCTCTCTGTTACAGAACGATACGCCCACGCTTTTTGCCATGAACTTTGCAGTATCTCCCATTAGAGTAGGGGGAGTATATTTCCCTGCTCCACTGATGGTGAGCATGGCCCTGTGACTTGCTTTGGGCCAAGAATGGTAATAGACACGAGAGGAGCAGAGGATAAAAATGTGCCTGTGTAACCTGGCTTGATTCTTGAAGTTCTGCAGTTCACTATGACAAGCACAAGGCCTGGGTAGATGTTGGTTCAAGGAGAATGAGAAAACGTGGGGAAAAGACCTTAACAGGAACCTCATTCTAGAGCCAAGCCCAACTGGGTCCAGCTGTATTGACTGAACCCTCATCAGAATGCAGAGTCATGAACATGAATCATCTTTGTTGTCTTAAGCCACCGAGATCTTGAGGTTTCCTCTTACTACGCTCGCCATCACTGGCCATCAGAGAAATGCAAATCAAAACCACAACGAGATACCATCTCACACCAGTTAGAATGGCAATCATTAAAAAGTCAGGAAACAACAGGTGCTGGAGAGGATGTGGATAAATAGGAACACTTTTACACTGTTGGTGGGATTGTAAACTAGTTCAACCATTGTGGAAAACAGTATGGCGATTCCTCAAGGATCTAGACCTAGAAATACCGTATGACCCAGCCATCCCATTACTGGGTATATACCCAAAGGAATACAAATCATGCTGCTATAAAGACACATGCACACGTATGTTTATTGTGGCACTATTCACAATAGCAAAGACTTGGAACCAACCCAAATGTCCATCAGTGACAGACTGGATTAAGAAAATGTGGCACATACACACCATGGAATACTATGCAGCCATAAAAAAGGATGAGTTTGTGTCCTTTGTAGGGACATGGATGCAGCTGGAAACCATCATTCTGAGCAAACTACTGCAAGAACAGAAAACCAAACACCGCATGTTCTCACTCATAGGTGGGAACTGAACAATGAGATCACTTGGACTCGGGAAGGGGAACATCACACACCGGGGCCTATTATGGGGAGGGGGGAGGGGGAAGGGATGGCATTGGGAGTTATACCTGATGTAAATGACGAGTTGATGGGTGCTGACGAGTTGATGGGTGCAGCACACCAACATGGCACAGGTATACATATGTAACAAACCTGCACATTGTGCACATGTACCCTAGAACTTAAAGTATAATAAAAAAATAAAAAATTTAAAAAAAAAGAAAATGATAATATTAAAAAAAAAAAAGAAAAAGAAAACACTGACCAATTGATAGGGTTTGGCTCTGTGTCCCCACCCAAATCTCATCTGGAATCCCCAGGTGTCAAGGGAGGGAAGCAACTGGATTATGGGGGAGGGTTTCCCTCATGCTGTTCTCATGATAGTGAGTCTCATGAGATCCGATGGTTTTGTAAGTAGAATTTTCCTGTGCCCTCCCTCACTCCCTCCTGCTGCCTTGTGAAGAAGGTGCCTTTCTTCCCCTTCACGTTCTGCCATGATTGTAAGTTTCCTGAGGCCTTCCAGCCCTGCGGAACTGTAAGTCAATTAAGCTTCTTTCCTTTATAAATTACCAAGTCTCAGGTATTTCTTTATAGCAATGTGAAAACGAACTAATAAACCAATATAGCTTCTGCCTTCCTGCACCAATCTGGACTAGCAGTTGCTCTGCAGAGCTGTTTTTCTGGGATATCTCTTTGCCTATCTCTTGGGTTGGGTCCCCCATTTATTGAATTCTGTGACTTCCTTCTTCTCAGTTTATTTCCTTGTTTTGATGAAGCCCATCTTCAAATAGCTTCCTGAGAATGGGTGCAATGGTAGGAATATTTTTTGAGATGCCAAATATCTAAACGTGTTCACTTTATTATCACATTTAATTCACAATTTGGCTAGGTGTGGATTTCTAGGTTGAAAGTAATTTTCTCTCAGAATTTGAAGGCATTCCTATGTTGTCTTTCAACTTGCTTGTTGTTTTTGAGGAATGCATTATGATTTCCTATTCTTTGCATGTGATTTCTTGATATGGTTTGGCTCTGTGTCGCCACCCAAAGCTCATCTCAAATTGTAATCCCCATGTGTCAAGGGAGGGTCCAGGTGAAGGTCATTGGATCATGGGAGTAGTTTCCCCCTTGCTGGTCTTGTGAAAATGAGTGAATTCTTAGGAGATCTGGTGGTTTTGTAAGTGGTCATTTCTCCTGTGTTCCTTCTCTTTTCTGCTGCCTTGTGGAGAAGGTGCATGTTTCCCCTTCTCCTTCTGCCATGATTGTAAGTTTCCTGAGGCTCCCCCAGCCATGTGGAACTGTGAGTCAATTCAGCTTCTTTCCTTTATAAATTACCCAGTCTTGGGTAATTCTTTATAGCAGTGCGAAAACCAACTAATACACTTATTTTTCTTTTGGGAGTTTTTAGAATCTTCTTTATGTCCTGAGTATTCTGATATTTCCTCATGATATGGCTGGCTCAGAATCTATTTTCAACCACTGGGCATTCAGTGGATCTGAAAACTGATGTCTTTTAGTGATGAAAACATTTATTGTGCTATTTATTTGATAATATTCCCTCGCTCACTTAATCTCTTCTTTTTGAAGCACCTATCATGTGGATGTTGGACATCCTTAATTACTTTTCTAACTTTATATGTTCTCTTACATTTTCTGTTTATTTTGGTTCTGCATCTTGGGAGATTTTCTTAAGTTTATCTTCCAATTTTTTTTTGTTTTGTTTTGAGATGAAGTCTCACCCTGTTACCAGGCTGAAGTACAGTGGTGAGATCTCAGCTTACTGCAACTTCCACCTCCCGGGTTCAAGTGATTTTCCTGCCTCACCCTCCCCAGTAACTGGGACTACAGGTGCACTCCACTACACCCAGCTAATTTTTGTATTTTTAGTAGAGACGAGGGTTCACCATGTTGGCCAGGATGGTCTCGATCTCTTGACCTCATGATCTGCCCGCCTCAGCCTCCCAGAGTGCTGGAGTTACAGGCGTGAGTCACCGGGTCCAGCCCCAGTTGTTTTATGGATTAAAAAAATTTAGCTAACATGTCTTAAAATTCTAAGTTACTCGATTCTGTTAGTGTTCCTTAAAAAAAAAAAAAAGGCATATTGGCCAGGTGCAGCGGCTTACTCCTGTAATCCCAGCACTTTGGGAGGTCAAGGTGGGCGGATTGCTTGAGGTCAGGAGTTCAAGACCAGCCCGGCCAATATGGCGAAACGCCATCTCTACTGAAAATACAAAAATTAGCTGGGTGTGGTGGCACATGCCTCCAATCCCAGCTACTGGGGAAGCTGAGGCAGGAGAATTGCTTGTACCCAGGAGGCAGAGGTTGCAGTGAGCTGAGATCGTGCCACTGCTCTCCAGCCTGGGTGACAGAGCTAGACTCTGTCAAGAAAAAAAAAAAAAAAAGGCATATTGTTTTTGTTTGATGGTCATATTATTTTTTCTTTTCTCTCTCTTGATAGTATAGATTTCAGGGGAAGGTTTCCTGTGTTGTTTCTGCTTCCTGTTAGTTTTCTTTTTCCTGGTTATATTTTTGGTCTTTCATGTTCAACCTTCCTTACATGTCTGGTGACTCTCTTTTCCTTTCTTGTTTAAGAGTGTGGTACCACAAAGTTTCTCAGAAGTTCTGTGTGGGTGTGCCGAGTTTCTGAAATGTAGTTATTGTATGGTGATGGGATAGGGACTCAGCCATTTTGCTGGAGGATGTAAAATGTCCTATCTATATAGCTCTTTTCTCTAGGATCATTCAATGTCTTCAGAGACAAATTTTCAGTGTTCTGCCCAGGAAGGAAATATGCCTGACTGCCACTGTGCTTGGAGCTTGTGCCAGAAGGGCTAGGGTGTTATAGTAGGCTTGTTTTCAGTTCTCTGTTTTTGGCACAGCTCTTGCCTTTTGCTGTTCCTAGGTCCTGAGCCTGGAGGCTTTCAGGGTAGATCCATCCACAGGCTAAAGCTTTAGACTCCTGTGCCTGTGGAGAAGGCATCATCAGCTGACCAGAATGGAGGAAGAGACATGGAAATCTTAGAGCGTTTTAAAAATAAATGCTCCGGTCAGGCCTGCTGGCTCATGCCTGTAATCCCAGAACTTTGGGAGGCCGAGGCAGGTGACTTAACTTGGGGCCAGGAGCTTGAGACCAGCCTGGCCAACATGGTGAAACCCCATCTCTACCCAAAATACAAAAATTAGCCTGGCATGGTGGCGTGTGCCTACTCTGGAGGGTAAGGCAGGAGAATTGCTTGAACCCAGGAGGTGGAGATTGCAGTGAGCCGAGATTGCACCACTGCACTCCAGTCTGGACAACAGAGTGAGACCCTATCTCAAAAAATAAAAATAAACGTTCAATCCTTGCCCCTATTTTCAGCCCCATGTTGCATCCCACATTCTCAGAGCACCTGGTGCTTTGCATTCCTGAACTCTTCTTGGGTTCTGTGTTATGAATTTGATTCTTTCTTTTTGACATCCCCTCTGTAGTTATTGGGTATGCACCTTTCTTAGTTCTGCTGACTTCTCTATTCATTTTTCATATTTTCCATTTTTAAGAGCATGGAAACATATTAGAAAGAAAAGACAACTTATAATTTCACTGACTAGATAATCCCCAATTAAATTACATGCACTGGCCAGATGATTAAAAATAAATAAAGAAATAAAAAGTTGAAATGAAAAGTGAGAAGTATTCCTTTCCCTAGTCCCTCTCTCAAAAGGAAATCTTTGTGAACATTTCCTTGTTCAACATTTCCTTGTTCACAATTTCCTTGTTTAATTTCTTTTTTGTGTTTTTGAGACAGGATGTTTGCTCTGTCGCCTAGGCTGGAGCACAGTGGTGCTATCACAGCTCACCACAGCCTCGACCTCCTGGGCTTAAGTAATCCTCTCACTTCAGCCTCCTGAGTATCTGGGACAACAGGTGCATACCACCATGCCCAGCTAATTTTTGTATTTTTAGTAGAGATGGGCTTTCGCCATGTTGCCCTGGCTGATCTCAAACTCCTGGGCACAAGGGATCTGCCTGCCTGGTCTTACCAAAGTGCTCTGAATACAGGCGTGAGCCACTGTAACTGACCCTTGTTTAATTTCTTCTAGAAATTAAAAAACACAAAACCACCCTGTATCTATGTGTTTGTGCAGGTGCATGTATACAAAAAGGATAAAGCCATACAGCTATATAGATAAAATTGTTTTAAAATCAGAGTCTCACTTTGTCACCCAGGCTGGAGTGCAGTGGCATAGTTTCAGCTCACTACAGCCTCCACCTCCCAGGTTAAAGTGATCCTCCCACCTTAGCCCCCCAAGTAGCTGACATTACAGGTGCACCACCATGCCCAGCTAATTTTTGTGTTTTTGTAGAGATGGGGCTTCCCTATGTTGCCCAGGTTGGTCTTGAACTCCTGAGCTCAAGTGATCTGCCCACTTTGGCCTCCCAAAATGCTAGGATTACAGGCGTGAGCCACAGCACCTGGCGTTAGATAAGATTTTTAATAGTATTCCTGGAGCTATTTCACTATTGGCACATGCAGATTCATCTTGTTCTCTTATTGGCTGCATCATACCATATTGTAATGGACATGCTGGTTTTGAAACAATGTCTTGAGAGCACTGGGAAAACTGCAATTTAAAAGATTCCCTTTAGCAAATTCTTCTTGTAGAACAAACAATTATTTGGGGATAATGAATACTTAATTAGTTTTTCAGGTTTGGACACTTGTATTTTAATACATCAAGCTTTCTTAAAGTGATCCCACCTGTAAATGACAGATGACTACATGTATAATTACATGGGTGTTAGGTGAGATTCTCAGTGAGGATGTGAGAAGAACTTGGGAATCTTAGTTTCAAGAAACAGAAGCTGTACCTGAAGGGATATTCCAGCTAAAGGAAAATAAAAGTTAATTTTAGGGATACTCTGTTTTTTTGCCCTAACAGCAGATAGGTTTCAGGGAAAACCGGGACCAGGGACCCAGACACTACTGGTATTCTCTGATGTTGCTATAAACATTCATGTGCAAGTTTTTGTGTGGACATACAGTTTTCAACATATTTGGGTAAAACACCTAGGAGCAGAACTGAAGGATCATGTGGTAAAAAGTATGTTTAGTTTTGTAAACAACCACCAACTGTCTTCCAAAGCTGGTGCATTATTTCACTTTTAGCTCTGCTCCTGCCTGCATTTTGCTCCACTGGACTCTGCTCTTTTCCCCCCAGCAGGTAAGTTTCCTCCACTATTCTGACCCTTGGAGTAGACAACTTGGTTATGGACAGCTCCAGACCTGTACATCCTAGTTAGGTGCTCAAAACAGACTTGTGACTGTTTCTCCGTTCTAGTTTTAAAATTTCTGGAGGAGAGGGAAGTCTGATTTGCCCTGGTGGGTCAGGTTGTCACATCAGAACCAACGAAATCTATCTAGATGTGTCCAGGGAGCAGTGTCATAGCTATTGACATGACAGAAGCTTTGATAGGTCTTTGGGTGGTGGGAATGGGTTGGGAGAGAGTGTTGCAATAAGAAGGGGAGTGTTAAGCACACTGTCACTTAGGAGTCTGTGGTTACAGAATCTTCTAATTCTTTGGTGGACGCTTCCTGGAAGGGAGAAGTTTCAGTGGTGCTATCATTCAAAGAAAATTCAAGGCTAGGCACGGTGGCTCTCACCTGTAATCCCAGCACTTTGGGAGGCCGAGGTGGGTGGATTACCTGAGGTCAGGAGTTCAAGACCAGCCTGGCTCACTTCATGGTGAAACCCCGTCTCTACTAAAAATACAAAAATTAGCTGAGCATGGTGGCGCACACCTGTAATCCCAGCTACTCGGGAGGCTGAGATAGGAGAATTGCTTGAGCTTGGGAGACAGAGGTTGCAGTGAGCCGAGATAGTGCCATTGTACTCCTGCCTGGCCAACTGAGTGAGACTGTCTCAAAAAAAAAAAAAAAAAGAAAGAAAGAAAATTCAAGCCCTTTGTGAAGGTTTTCTAATGACCATGACAAGAGTTCCTTGGGTCACAGAAAAGAGAAGAGACCCTACCCAAATGAAGATGCCTTTACAACTTTGGAGCACTCACCCCTCTCTCTAGGCTTCCAAAGCTATGTAATCCTTCCAAGCAAAATTGGAAAGCAGTTGGCTTGCAGGCTGTGGTGGCTTCGAGCTTCCTTTTAACCATTTATGGAGTAGGTCTTCATTTCTTGATGTAAATTCAAGCATCCCCCTGGTATCACATTCCATCTTCCTGGAAGAACTTCTTTAACATTTCTTGTAATGCAGGTCTGATGAATTCTGTCACTTTGAGTTTGTCTGAAAAAGTATTTCACTTTCATTTGTGAAATATTTTCACTGGGTATAGTATTCTGAACTGATGGGTTTTTTCTTTTTAGCACTTGAAGTATGACCTTTTATTCTCTTCTAGCTTGCATAATTTCTGGTGAGAAGTGTGCTTTGTTCTTCTCAATGTAATATGTCTTTTCTCTGTCTGTTTTCAAGATATTCTCTTTGAGTTTTGGAAGTTTAAGTCCGATGTGTCTAGGCGTGTGTGGTGGTTTTAAAATATGTATGCATATTTTTAATGTATACTGCTATCTCTATATCCTTTAAAAGGTGAAGCTTAAAGGCTGGGCGTGGTGGCTCAACGCCTGTAATCCCAGCACTTTGGGAGGCTGAGGTGGGTGGAACACCTGAGGTCAGGAGTTCGAAACCAGCCTGACTAACATGGAGAAACCCCATCTCTACTAAAAATACAAAATTAGCTGGGCATGGTGGTGCATGCCTGTAATCCCAGCTACTTGGGAGGCTGAGGCAGGAGAATTGCTTGAACCCAGGAGATGGAGGTTGCAGTGAACCAAGACCACACCACTACACTCCAGCCTGGGCACAAGAGCAAAACTGCATCTAGAAAAAAACAAAAAAAGTGAAGCTTAATTCTCCTTCCTTTGTATTTTTGGGACTTCTATTGTAATGAATGCAGTATGGTGGGAGTGGTGGTGTTCTGCTTCTGACGCTTAGGGCATGTAAGACATTTTGGCTTCTGCCTGCCTCTCCCTTAGATCGCTCTGGGGGTACAAATTGTCACGTTGTAAGGACTTTAAGCTGATATGTTTTAGTCATCAGGAGATTATACTTATTTTATATAATTAATTGCCTAAGAAATGCTAAATGGATGAAGCGATACTGCAATGGGAAGAAACAAAGATAAAAACCCAAATCATGAGATTATTCCATGGAGTCTTACTGATTTGTTCTTCCTGCAAGCACTTGGTAAGCATCTATTGCGTGTCTAAGTATGCCCAGGTAAGCTACAGAAATCAGGTAGAGGAAGGAAGACCCTAAAACAGTTTTCAACTTTAACCTGTTAAAATATGAGCCATAACTTTTTGGATACAGCTCTATTTTTCTCTCCCACATTTTAAAAAGAAGCTCTGTCTATTAGAATGTGGTTCATTCAACTTTTAAAAATTGACAATTTTTTAGAGCAGTTTTAGATTCACAGCAAAATGGAGTGAAAAGTATACAGTGTTCCCATACCACCCTCTCCTCCCCTAGTACCCCCCACCCCCCAAAAAAGCCTCCATTATCGACATTAGCATCAGATTGGAATATTTGGTACAACCAATGCACCAATATTGACACATACATCATAATTGACCAAAGTCCATAGTTTATGTTAAAGTTCACTGTATTTACATTCTGTAGGTTTTGACAAATGTATAACATATGCCCACACTTCTAATATACAGAATAATTTCACTGCCCTAAAATCCTCTGTGCTCCACCTATTGATCTCTCTCCACTTAAGTCCCTAGAAATCACTTCTGTTTTTACTGTCTCCATAGTTCTGTCTTTTCCAGAATGTCATATAGTTGGAATCATACAGTATATAGGCTTTTCAGAATGACTTCTTTCACTTAGTGATAAGAATGTAAAGTTTCTCTGTGTCTTTTTATGGCTTAATAGCTCATTTCTTTTTAGCATTAAATAATATTCCACTGTCTGGATGTACCTGAGTTTCTTAATCCACTTACCTATTGAAGGACATTTTAATTTCTTTCAAATTTTGACAATTATGAATAAAGCTGCTACAAACATTCATGTGTAGGTTTTTGGGTGCACGTAAGTTGTCAACATAGTTGGGTAAACACAAAGGAGCTCAAGTGTAGGATCATATGGTAAAAGTATGTTTGGTTTTGTAAACAACTGCTGTCTTCCAAAGTGACTGTATCCTTTTGCATTCCCTCCAGCAATGAATGAGAGTTCCTGTTGCTCCACCTCCTTGTCAGTATTTGGTATTGTCAGAGTTTTGAATTTTAGCCATTCTAAAGTGTAGTGGTATCTCATTGTTTTAATTTGCAATTCCCTAGTGACATAGGATGTGGAGGATCTTTCCATATGCTTATTTGTCATCTGTATATCTTCTTTTTTTTTTTTTTTTGAGACGGAGTCTCGCTCT
>NW_012117644.1:1253874-1264028 GCF_000951035.1 Colobus angolensis palliatus
AGTCAGGAGTTTGAGACCAGCCTAGCCAACATGGAGAAACCCTGTCTCTACTAAAAATACAAAAATTAGCCAGCTGTGGTGGTGGGCACCTGTATTCCCAGCTACTCAGGAGGCTGAGGCAGGTGAATTGCTTGAGCCCAGAAGACAGAGGTTACAGTGACCCAAGATCGCACCACTGCACTCCAGCCTAGGCGACAGAGTGAGACTCTGTCTCAAAAAAGGAAAAGGCCGGGCTCGGTTGCTCACGCCTGTAATTCCAGCACTATGGGAGGCCGAGGTGGGCGGATCACAAGGTCAGGAGATCGAGACCATCCTGGCTAACACGATGAAACCCCGTCTCTACTAAAAATACAAAAAATTAGCCGAGAGTGGTGGCGGGCACCTGTAGTCCCAGCTACTCGGAAGGCTGAGGCGGGAGAATGGCGTGAACCTGGAAGGCAGAGCTTACAGTGAGCCAAGATCGTGCCACTGCACTCCAGCCTGGGTGACAGAGCGAGACTCCGTCTCAAAAAATAAAATAAAAAATTCACCCTTTAGAATGTACAATACAGGGATTGCACAAAGTTCTGCAACCATCACCACTATGTAATTCTAGAACATTTCATCACTCCAAAAAGAAACCCCAAGCCCATTATCAATCATGTCTATTCCCCTTTCCCACTACCTGGCAATCACTAACCTACTTTCCGTCTTTCTGAATTTGCCTGTCTGGACATTTTCATATAAATAGAATCATCTACTATATGGGATTTTGTAACTGGATTCTTTCATTTTGCATATTTCAAGATTCATGTTGTAGTATAAATCAATACTTCATTCTTTTCGTGGCTGAATAATATTCTATGTATATGTATTGATACACTATATTTTATCCATTAATCAGTTTGGTGAACATTTGGATTGTTTCCACTTTTTCATTATTATGAAAAATGTTGCTATGTACATTGTGTACAAGTTTTTGTGTGGCTATATATTTTCATGTCTCTTAGGTATAAGCTAGGAGTAGAATTACTGGGTTAGATGGAAACTCTATGTTTACCTTTTTGAGTGACTGTTAGGCTCTTTTCCAAAATGGCTGCCTCACTTTACATTCCTACCAGTAGTGTATGAGAGTTCAATGTCTCCAAATCCTCACCAACAATTGTTATTGCCTATCTTTTTGATTATAGTCATTTTGGCAGGTATGTATAGTGATATCTCATTGTGGGTTTGATTTGCATTTCCCTGATAGCTAATGACACCGAACATCTTTCATGTGCTTTTTAACCTTTTATGTATCTTCTTTGGATAAATGTCTATTCAGATCCTTTGCCTGTTTTAAAATTGAGTTAATTTGCTTTTTATTGTTGTGTTTTAAGAGTTCTTTATATACTCTGGATACTAGACTCTTATCAAATCTATGAGTTTCAAAGATTTTCTCCCATTCTATAGGTTGTCTTTTTACTTTCTTTTTCTTTTCTTTTCTTTTTTTTTTTTTTTTTTTTTTTTTTTTTTTTTTTTTGAGATGGAGCTTCACTCTTGCCCAGGCTGGAGTGCAATGGTGCAATCTTGGCTCACTGCAATTTCCATCTCCCGGTTACAGGTGATTCTCCTGTCTCAGCCTCCCAAGTAGCTGGGATTACAGGCATGCACCACCACTCCCAGCTATTTTTTTTGTATTTAGTAGATACAAGGTTTCACCATGTTAGCCAGCCTGCTCTTGAACTCCTGACCTCAGGTGATCCACCCTCCTTGGGCTCCCAAAGTGCTGGGATTACAGTCATGTGCCACTGTGCCCGGCATCTTTTCACTTTCTTGATAGTGTCCTTTAAGCGCAAAAGTTTTCATTTTCCTTTTTTTTTTTTTAAACGGAGTCTTGCTCTGTCACCCAGACTAAAGTGCAGTGGTACCATCTCTGCTCACTGCAACTCCCACCTCCTAGGTTCAAATGATTCTCCTGCCTCAGCCTCCTGAGTAGCTGGGATTACAGATGCCTGCCATCACACCCAGCTAACTTTTGTATTTTTAGTAGAGACGGGGTTTCACCATGTTGGCCAGGCTGGTGTCAAAACTCCTGGCCTAATGGTGATCCGCCCACCTCAGCCTCCCAAAGTGCTGGGATTACAGGTGTGAGCTGGCAGGCCCAGCCAAAACTTTTCAATTTGGATGAAGTTCCATATATTTTTTCTTGTTATTTGTGTTTTAGTGTCATATCTAAGAAACCATTGCAATATCTAAGAAACCATTGCTTAATCCTAAAAAAAAAATTGTGGTAAAACATACAAAATATAAAACATCACAATTTTGACCATTTTAAAGTTTATAATTCAAAGGCATTTAGTACACTCACAATGTTATGCAACTATCACCACTATTGGGTTCCAGAACGTTTCATCACCTGAAAGAAAACCCTTCACCAGTTAAGCAGTTACTCCATTCCTCCCTTTCTCCATCCTGGCAACCACTCATCTACTTTTTGTCTCTCTATATATGCATACTCTGGACATTTCATATAAATGAAATAATACAATATGTGGCCTTTATGTCTGGCTTATTTCACTTAGTATAATGTTTTCAAGGTTCATCCATGTCGTAGCATGTATCAGTACTTCATCCTTTCTATGGCTGAATAATATTAATGATATGGATACACCACATTTAGTTTATCCATTCATCAGTTGATGGATATTAGGGTTGTTCTGTCTTTTGGCTATTGTGAATAGAAAAAGAAAAAACATGCAGAACTTTTTGTTTGAACATCTGCGTGTCTCTTAGGTATAACCTAGGAGTAGAATTGCTGGGTCATATAGAAACTCCGTTTAAGCTTTTCAGTGACTGGTAGACTCTTTTCCAAAGTGTTGCATCATTTTACATTCCTACCAGCAATAAATGAGGGTTCACATTTTTCCATATCCTTGTCAATACTTACTTCATTACTTTGTTTTTGTTTTACCTTATAGTCATGCTAGTGGGTGAGAGTAGTATCGCATCATTTTGATTTGTGTTTTTCTAATGACTAATGATATTGACGATATTAAGTATCTTTTCATGTACTCATTGGCCTTTTGTACATCTTTTTTTGAAGAGATTACAACTATATCTTCTAAGAATTTTATCATAGTTTTAACTCTTATGCTTAGGTCTTTGATCCAGTGTAAGTTAATTTTTGTGTATGGTGTGGGGTAGGGGTCCAGTTTTTTTTTTTTGTATGTGGATATTCAGTTGTCCCAACATCATTTACTATTCTTTCCATATTAAGTTTCATAATTTTTCATTGAATGTTGGACATCATGTGTAGGACAGTAGAGACTGTAATAAATAGTATGAAGGCCTAGAAATGAGCATGCCTCTCCTTTTCATAGGCTGTTTCTGTGGGTAATTGAGGTAATTTAGTCTAGATTTGATCTGGTTTTAGGTTTTATTGTTACTATGGTTACCTTAAGTGTACCATCAGCTTTAAATTCCTCTAGCATTACCTTATGGTTAGGGTGGAGGCTGGGTTGGTAAAACTTTATCAGTTTTTTTTTATGTTTCAAAATTGATTAATTTTCCTCTTGACTCTTTCTATTCTTTTTGTCCTCATGGGTAATCACATTTTTTCCCACATTTAAAAATTGTGAAAAAATATACATAATATAAAATTTGCCATCTTAATCATTTATAAGTGTATGGTACAGCAGTATTAAATACACTTCATATGTTGTGTAAGCATCACCACTGTCCATCTTCATAATTCTTTTCATCTTGCAAAATGGAAATTCTATACCCATGAAACCGTAGCTCCCTATCCCTTCCTCCCCACAGACTCTGGAAACCACAATTCTACCTTTTGTCTCTGTGATCTTAACAATTCTATGTATCTCATATAAGTAGAATCATACAATATTAGTCTTTTTTGTTAATTTGTATGCATGTGTGTAAGGCAGAGTTTCACTCTGTTGCATGAGCTGGAGTGCAGTGGTGTGATCACGGCTTGCTGCAACTTCAGCCCCCCAGGCTTAAGTGATCCTTCTACCTCAGCCTCCCCAGTAGCTGGCATCACAGGCCAGTGCTACCGTACCCAGCTAATTTTTTTCATGTTTTTGTAGAGAAGAGGTCTTGCTATATTGCCCAGGCTGGTCTTGAACTTCTGAGCCCCAGCAATGCTTTCACCTCAGCCTCCCAAAGTGCTGGGATTACAGATGTGAGCCACTATGCCTGGCCAACATTTGTCTTTTTGTGACTGGCTTATTTCACTTTGCATAATGTCCTTAAGGTTCACCCATATTGTAGCATATGTTAGAATTTCCTCCTTTTTATGACTGAATAATATTCTGTTGTATATATATACTACGTTTTGCTTATCTGTTCATCTGTTGATACTTGTGTTGCCTCATGTTTTAGCTATTGTGAGTAACACTGCTCTGAATATGGGTATACAAATATCTCTTTGGGACTCTGCTTTCAATTCTTTTGGTTATATACCCAGAAGTGAAATTGCTGGATTATATGATGATTCCATATGTAGTTGTTTTAGGAACCTCCATATTGTTTTCCACAGTGGCTGTATCATTTTACATTTCCGCCAACAGTGCAAAAGGGTTCCAACTTCTCCAAACCCTCATCAACACTTGTTATTTTCTGATTTTTAAAAATAGCAACCATCCTAATGGGTCTGAGGTGGTGTCTCATTGTAGTTTTACTTCACATTTCCCTAATGAGTACTGATGTTGAGTATGTGTTTTTGTGCTTATTGACCATTTGTATATATTCTTTGGAAAAATATTTATTCAAATCCTTTGCCCTTTTTAAATTATTTTTTATTGAAAAAATTGAGAGTCTAATTCTGTCAAGCAGGATGGAGTGTGGTGGCACGATCTCTGTTTACTGCAACCTCCACCTCCCGGGCTCAAGCAATCCTTCCACCACAACCTCTCAAGGAGCTGGGACCACAGGCATGCCCCACCACGCCCAGCTAATTTTTTTGTATTTTTGATAGAGGTGGGATTTTACTATATTGTCCAACCTGGTCTCGAACTCCTGGTCCTAAGCAATCTGATTACCTCCACCTCTCAAAGTGCTGGGCTTAGAGGCATGAACCACTGCGCCCAGCTCTTCCCCCCCTCCTTTTTTTTTGAGACAGAGTCATGCTCTGTTGCCCAGGCTGGAGTACAGTGGCGCAATCTCGGCTCACTGTAACCTCCGCCTCCCAGGTTCAAGCAGTTCTCCTGTCTAAGCCTCCTGAGTTGCTGGGACTATAGGCACATACCACCATGCCCAGCTAATTTTTTTTATGTTGTTATTAGAGACCGGGTTTCACTATGTTGGTCAGTCTGGTCTCGAACTCCCGACCTCTGGTGATCCACCCACCTCAGCCTCCCAAAGTGTTGGGATTATAGGCGTGAGCACCATGCCTGGCCCTATTTTTAAATCATGTTGTTTTGTTTTTTCACTGTTGAGATTTATGAGTTCTCTATATAGTGTGGATATTAATCTCTTATCATATGTATAATTTGCAAATATTTTTTCCCATTCTGCGGGTTGCCTTTTTACTCTCTTGATAGTGGCTTTCATTGCACAGATTTTTAAATTTTTTATGAGCTCCGATTTATTTATTTTTTGTTGTCTGTGCCTTTGTTGTCATTTCCAAGAAATCACTGTCAAATTCACAGTTGTAAAGATTAGTGCTATATTTTCTTTTAGAATTTTATACTTTCAGGTCTTACATTTAGATCTTTGATTCATTTTGAGTTGATTTTTGTATATGGTTAGATAAGGGTCCAAATTTATCCTTTTGCATGTGGATATCCATATTTCCCAGCACTGATTGTTAAAAGACTGTTTTTTTCCCCATTGAATGATCCTGGCACCCATATAGAAAATCATTGGTTCATATATGCAAGCATTTACTTCTGAGCTGTGTATTCTATTCAGTTGGTTTATATGTCTGTCTTTATGCCAGTATCATACTATTTGATTAGTATAGCTTGTAGTAAGTTTTCCAGTCAGGAAGAATGAGTCTTCCAACTTTGCTCTTCTTTTTTAAGATTATTCAGGGTCCCTTGAAGTTCCATATGAATTTTAGGATGGGTTTTTCTATTTCTGCTAAAAACATCATTGGGATTTTGATACAGATTGCATTGACTCTGTAGATTGCTATGGAAACACTGGTAAATTCTTGTATGTTGAATCATCCTTGCATTCCAGGAACAGATCCTACTTGGTCATGGTATATAATCCTTTTAATGTGCTGCTAAATATGGTTTGCTAGTGTTTTGTTGAGTATTTTTGCATTAGTAATCATAAGGGATATTGGCTTGTAGTTTTCTTTTCTTGTAGTGTCTTTCTCTGGCTTTGGTATCAGGGCCTCATAGAATGAGTTAGAAATTGTTCTCTCTCTTTTTTTTTTTTTTAAATTTGAGAAGGATTGGTGTTCTTTAAATGTTGGGTAGAATTCAGCAGTGCATCAGTTCCAGAGCTTTTATTTCTCAGGAGACTTTTTATTACTCATTCAATCTCCTTGCTAGTTATAGATTTATTCAGATTTTATATTTGTGATTTAGCCGTGATAGGTTTTGTGTTTCTAAAAATTTATCAGTTTCATCTAGGTTATCCAATTTGTTGGCATGCAGTTGTTCATAACACTCTCTGATAATCCTTTCTATTTCTGTAGAGTCACTAGTAATGCCCTTGCTTTCATTTCTGATCTTAGTAATTTGACTCTTCTCCCTCTTTTGCTTAGACCTAGATGGTGTGTCAATTTATTGATCTTTTTAAAGAATCGATTTCTTGTTTGATTGATTTTCTCTGTTGTTTTCCTATTCTGATGTTATGTATTTCTCTTCTCATCTTTATTATGTCCTTCCTTCTGTTGGTTTTGGTTTTGGTTTGTTTTTGTCTTTCTGGTTCCTTAAATTACAGTTAGGTTGTTGATTTGAGATCTTGTTTTTTAATGCAAGCATTTATAGCTATAAATTTCCTCCTTAGCACTGCTTTCACTGCATTCCATAACTTTTGGTGTGGTGCATAAATACTTACAGGTCATTATCATGTATCCGTTAAGTATTTTCTGATTCTCTTGTGATCAGTTCGTTGATTTTAATAATTTTATGAGTTTTTTGTCGTTTTACTACTGTTATTGATTTCTAACTTATCTTGCTCTGTCAGAGAAAATACTTTGTATGATATCTAAATTCTAGGGCGGTGTTGGCAACAGTGTCGGCAGTGGCTCTGGCGGGTGGCAGGAAGAAAATGGCGGAGTATCTGGCCTCCATCTTCCGCACCTAGGAAGACAAAGTCAACTGTTCATTTTATTTCAGAATCGGTGCGTGTTGTCATGGAGACAGGTGCTCTTGGTTGCACAATAAACCAACCTTTAGCCAGACCCTTGCCCTCTTGAACATTTACCATAACCCTCAAAACTCTTCCCAGTCTGCTGCTGATTTGTGCTGTGAGCAATGTTGAGATGCAGGAACACTATGATGAATTTTTTGAGGAGTTTTTTCAGAAATGGAGAAGTATGGGGAAGTTGTGGAGATAAACGTCTGTGGTAACCTGGGAGACCACCTCGTGGGGAACGTATACGTCGTTTTGTGTCCAGAATTGGTGGGTCCTTGGTCTGACTTCAAGAATGAAGCCACAGACCCTCGCGGTGAGTTTTACAGTTCTTAAAGATGGTGTCTCCAGAGTTTATTCCTTCAGACATTCAGATGTATCTGGAGCTGCTTCCTTCTGGTGGGTTCGTGGTTTCGCTGTCAGGAGTGAAGCTGCAGACCTTCATAGTGAGTGTTACAGCTCTTAAAGGCAGCACCTCTGTAGCTGTTCGTTCTTCCTAGTGGGCTCGTGGTCTTCTTGGCTTCAGGAGTGAAGCTGCAGACCTTCGCAGTGAGTGTTACAGCTCATAAAGGCAGCATGAACCCAAAGAGCAAGCAGCAGCAAGATTAATTAGGAAAAGCAAAAGAACACGGCTTCCACACCATGCAAGGTGACCCCAGTAGGTTGTGGCAGGTTGGCTTGGGCATCCTGGTTTTATTCCCTTATCCGGCCCCACCCACATCCTGCTGATTGGTCCATTTTACAGAGAGCTGATTGGTCCATTTTACAGAGAGCTGATTGGTCCATTTTGACAGAGTGCTGATTGGTGCTTTTACAATCCTTGAGCTGGACACCCAGTCAGAGTGCTAGTTAGCTAGATACAGAGTACCAATTGGTGTATTTACAAATCTTGAGCTAGACACAGAGTGCTGATTGGTGAATTTACAAACCCTGAGCTAGATACAGAGTGCTGATTGGTGCATTTACAATCCTTGAGCTAGACACAGTCACAGAGTGCTAGTCCTGCAAGCTTCCACAAGGTTAGCTAGATACAGAGTACCAACTGGTGTATTCACAAACCCTGAGCTAGACACAGAGTGCTGATATGTGTATTCACAAACCCTGAGCTAGACACAAAGTGCTGATTGGTGCACATACAATCCTCTGGCTAGATGTAAAAGTTCTCCAAGTCCCCATTGGGTTCAGGAGCCCAGCTGGCTTCACCCAGTGGATCCTGCACAGGGGCTGCAGGCGGAGCTGCCTGCCAGTCCCAAGCTGCGCCTGCACTCCTCAGCCCTTGGGCTGTGGATGGGACCGGGAGGCACTGGGCAGGGGGCGGTGCCTGTTGGGGAGGCTCAGGGAGCCCACTGCAGAGGAGGGGGGCAGACATGGCGGGCTACAGGTCCCGAGCCCTGCCCCGGGGGCAGGCAGCTAAGGCTGGGCCAGAATTTGAGTGCGGAGCGGGCGGGCACTGCTGGGGGACCCGGTGCAACCTCCACAGCTGTTGGCCCGGGTCCGAAGTCCCTCACTGCTCTGGGCCTGCGGGGCCAGCCCACCACTCCATGTGCGGGCGGAACTCCCAGCGTGAACTTGCACAGGCCTGTGAGCGCAGCTTGCAGCCTGGGTTCCCGTGAGCGCCTCTCCCTCCACACCTACACCTTCCCGCAAGCAGAGGGAGGCAGCTCCAGCCTCAGCCAGCCCAGAGAGGGGCTCCCACGGTGCTGTGGTGGACTGAAGGGCTCCTACAAGCACCCCCAGAGTGGACGCCGACTCTGACGCCGAGGCCGACGAGGCACTGAGAGTGAGGGCTGGCAGCACATTGTCACCTCTCAGTTTTGCAGTGAGGAAGATGTGGAAAAGGCTATGATTGACTTGAATAACCGTTGTTTTAACGGACAGCCAATCCACGTGGAGCTGTCGCCTGTGACCGACTTCAGAGAAGCCTGCTGCCTTCAGTATGAGATGGGAGAATGCACACAAGGTGGCTTCTGCAACTTCATGCATTTGAAGCCCATCTCCAGAGAGCTGCGGTGGGAGCTGTATGGGCGCCATTGCAAGAAGTGTAGATCAAGATCCCGATCCCTGGAGCATAGTTCTCGGTCTAGAGACCGTGGCCGTAGAGGCCAGCGTGACAGGAGGCCATTGAGAGATCATGAAAGATCTGGGGGATTCTGAGCCATGCCATTTTTACCTTATGTCTGCTAGAAAGTTGTGGTTGATTGACCACACCAGATCATAAGGGGAATTTTTTTAAAAACAACAACAACAAAAAACTCACGAAGATGGGTTTCTGAAAAAAATTTGTAGTGATAACAGTAATAAATAAATTCTATTGAGACAATTTGTGGCCTAACATCTTGAAAAATGTCCCATGTACACTTGAAAAGAACGTATATGCTGTTGTTGTTGAGCACAGTGTTCTGTATATGCCCATTATATCTAGTTGGTTTACTGTGTTGTTTAAATCCTTTATTTCCTTACTTATCTTCTTTCTGGTTCTTCTATCTAATACTGAGAGTAGGGTATTGAAGACTCCAACTACTTTTTTTTTTTTTAATATTGTACTTTAAGTTCTAGGGTACATGTGCACAATGTGCAGGTTTGCTACATATGTCATGTTGATGTGCTGCACCCATTAACTCTTCATTTACATTAGGTATATCTCCTAATGCTGTCCCTCCCCTTTCCCACCACCCACGACAGGCCCCAGTGTGTGATGTTCCCCTTCCTGTGTCAAAGTGTTCTCATTGTTCAATTCCCACTTATGAGTGAGAACATGCGGTGTTTGGTTTTCTGTTCTTGCAATAGTTTGCTGAGAATGATGGTTTCCAGCTTCATCCATGTCCCTACAAAGGACATGAACTCATCCTTTTTTATGGCTG
>NW_012117644.1:1266326-1359887 GCF_000951035.1 Colobus angolensis palliatus
AAAAAAAAAAAAAGAAAAGAAATCGGTCTCACCCTGTCACCTAGGCTAGAGTACAGTGGTATAATCATAGTTCACTGTAACATCAAACTCCTAGGCTCAAGTGATCCTTCTGCTTCAGCCTCTTGAGTAGCTGGGACTATGTGTGCGTTGTCTAATTTTTAATTTTTTTTCTAATAAAGATAGGATCTTACTATGTTGCCCAGGCTGGTCTTGAACTCCTGGCCTTAAGAAATAGCAGTCCTCCCACCTCAGCCTCCTAGAATGCTGAGATTACAGGCATACGCCACCACACTGAGCCTTACTATTGAGCATTTCTTGCAGGGCAGGTTTAATGGCAATGAACTCCCTCAGTTTTTGTTTATCTGGGAATATTTTAATTTCTCCCTCACTTTTGAAGGAAAGTTTTGGTGGGTATAGGATTTTTGGTTGACTTTTTATTTTTATTTTTACTTTTTAGCACTTTGAATATATCAGTCCACTACCACTGGGCTCCAAAGTTTCTGACGAAAAACCTGTAGATAGTCTTATTATGGATCCTCTGTACATGATGAGTTGCTTCTATCTTGCTGCCTTCAGGATTCTCTCTGTCTTTCAAAAGTGTGATTATAATGTGTCTCAGTGTGGGTGCCTTTGAGTTCATCTTGGAGTTTCTTTGAGCTTCTTGGATATTTATATTCATGTCTTTCATCAAATCTGGGAAGCTTTCAGCCATTATTTCTTCAAATATTCTCTCTGCCCCTTTCTCCCTTTTCCTCCTGGGACTTCCACAAGGTATAGTATATCTTGGTCAGCTTGATGATGTCCCATAAGTCTCTTAGGTTCTGTTCACTTTTCTTCAATCTTTTTTCTTTCTGTTCCTGACTTGATAATTTTTCATTGTCCTATCTTCAATTTCACTGATTCTTTCTTCTACTTGCTCAAATCTGCCTCTGAATGTCTCCAGTAGAAATCTCATTTTAGCTATGCTTTGCAGCTCCAGAATTTTTTTTTTTTTGTTTCTTTTAGGGTTTTCTCTCTCTTTATTGATATTTACATTTTGTTCATAAATCATTTTCTTGACTTTCTACATGTCTCCCTTTGGTTCTTCGAGCATCCTTAAGACAGCTGTTTTAAAGACTTAGTTTAGTAGATCTCCCATCAGTCTTTTTCAGGGACAGTTTCTGTTGATTTTTTTCCTTTGAATAGGCCATGATTGCCTGTTTTTTTGTATGCCTTATAATTTTTTTTTGTTGAAAACTGGACATTTGAATCTAATAATGTGGTAACTCTGGAAATCAAATTTCTTTCCCTTTCACAGGGTTTTGTTGTTGTTGTTTTATTGTTGTAGGCTGTCTGTGCCAAGGATCAGCCTAAAGTATAAACTTAAGGCCTTCTGAGGCCTTTACCAACTCTGCATCTTCTCTAAGACATTATGATCACTTTCTAATTTTCCCTGTATATGCAATTGCTTTTGAATATCCTAGTCTTAAATGTCTGGCTCCCAATAGGAAATAAAAGGGAAAAATGAAGAGGGAGGGAAGGGTGCAAGCACATTAATCCTAGACATCACTTCAGCCAGAGGGACTTGCTACAATGGGAGAAGGTATAAGAATAAGGGTCTCTGCCTTTTTTTCTTTACGCCTGTGATCAGAAGTAGCAATCAGAGCACAGGTCCCAAGTATTTGAAAGACAGGGTCTTTTGCCCCTCCTGGCTCCTGGAAGCTGCATTCAAGCTGCTGTAGGAACATGTCCACAGCTGCCTGCCATGGGGCTGGGAGGTGGGGGATGGGTAGTTGTTACTGTGCTAAGAGTTGAAATTGAACAAAATTAACCACAATTTATCATCTAAGCCTTTCCTGGGAAGTTGCAGGACTCCACTAGACTCCAGAGCTCCAAAATAGTTGTATCAGACAAATTCTGCCACTGTAATTGTCTGGGTGGGGAGACAGATTCCTGATGCTTCCTACTCTGCCATCTTTCCAGAATCCTCTGGGTATTTACCTTTTAAAAAATTATTTTACTCTTTCTTTGTGTGTGTTGGGGGGTTGTCTAAGGTGGGGAGCATACTATATGGTGCTTAATCTGCCATGCTTTTTTCTTTTTTCCTTCCTTTTCCTCTCTGTGCCCTAGTATTTTATGTAGATTGTGTTGGTTAACTTCTCAATTTTGCCCACAGGTTAAAATATATCTAAATAGGGTTATGATAGAAGCAGAGGAAGAATGCTCATCACACAGAGATCCATGATATGGAACAAGCTGTAGCAACTGATGAGACTTTGCTATGTTTATCTTTGTAAGAGTAAATTGCTCTGTGCATGGAATAGGTGGCATTATGTAGCGTGAAGTTTTTTTTCAAAAATACAGGTTTGGGAAGATTTATATTGTTGTTGGGTTAAGTCTGAAGATTCTGAGAATATTTGGAAGAAGCAGATTATAATGATGGGCCCTGAGATTTAAGTGGACTTGGAGAAAGGGATCAGATGGGCAATAAGAAGGTTGGGGTTAATGGACTAGAAGTATCAGTAAGGTCACAGAATTACACACAGAATGTACTCCAGTTCATATAAGTGAACTGGAAGATGAAAGATATTGGCTAGAGAGGGATAGGGGCTTTGGAGGAAGTTTAATTACTTGTGATGAAATTTAGACTGTGACCATAACATAGGTGATTGAGGTGGGCAGGGGCAGAAAAAAGACCACTAAATGTGAGGAGAGCAGGGCTTTAGATAGGTCACTCATGGAAGGTTGGAGCCACAAGAATGATGGCATGTGCTGGGGAAGAGAGAAAGTGACACAGGTACTAAAATCTTCCCTGTGAAACAGTGATTGGGAGATCAGTAGGCAGGACTGATTAGAGAAAGGCTGGTATAGAACTGATGAATTCAAAAGAGCTAAGAGGAAGGATCAGAACTAATTGAGGAGGAGCAGTGGAGGCTCACTTCCTGGGTCTGACAATGAAAGCAGCCTCTGCCTAAGAGGGCTACAGGGTAAGTGGAACCTTAGGTGACAGCCAGAGTAAGCTGTGTCTTTAGGGGACAGTTAAGGTGAAGAAGTGAAGCAAATATTCCAACAAGAAGGTGCATGTAGAAAAGAATCTACCGATTTTAGAAAGGAAGTGCTGGAGGACACAGTGGAAAGGTTGGAGAGGGAAGCAGTATGTGATGATGTGGTGGTAGATGACCACTGAGGTTAGGGTCAGACTTCTTGGGATTACTATAACAAATTTGTGAGGGATGGTAGTATTAGACTTGAAGACTCTTAAGAGGATGGTGGGCTAATAGTTTCAGGATTGTGGTTGAGTCTACATTCCTTATCTCTGCAACTGATCATGACTCTGGAGGGTCACACTGGTGACTGCCCTCCCCCACTAACCATTCCATATTTGCCTTGTCCTGTGTCACTGCCTTAGACCACTATGGGTCATTGACCAGTGGATGATCCAAATCTTCCTCCTTTAAGAATGCGAGTCCTTATTACTTCTAGTATTTAATATCTAAGTCAATTAGGACCACAACACTAGAAAAAATTGTAGAAATACATAAAACACAAAAATTAATCTGAGAAAATCACTCAGCATGAAGCCTCTTTTTCAAATATACCTACTGTTTTTTCCTACTGTCCTTTCTTGCCTTATGGTTTTTAGTCTTCTCTCCACGTCTTTGAACATTTTAAGCTTTTTTTTATTTTTTGAGATGGAGTCTCGCTCTGTCACCCAGGCTGGAGTGCAGTGGTGCAATCTCGGCTCACTGCAACCTCCGCCGCCCAGGCTCAAGTGATTCTCCCGCCTCAGCCTCCCGAGTAACTGGGACTACAGGCGTGTGCCACCATGCCGGGCTAATTTTTTTTTTTTTAAGTAGAGACGGGGTTTCACCATGTTAGCCAGGATGGTCTCGATCTCCAGACCTCGTGATCCGCCTCGGCCTTCCAAAGTGTTGAGATTACAGACGTGAATTACTGTGCCCGGTCAAACATATTTTAAATTCAGATTTTTTTTTTTCTTGTATTACTGACACTTCTTGGAACCAATTTCTCCCATTGGTTGCATCTGCACATTTTCCTTCTTGGTGATTTGTTTCCTTTTTCACTGGGTAAGTTTTCCCTGTAAAGTCATTTTCAGTAGGATTTGATTTTCCATAGCTTTGTGAAAACTGGATTATGGCAATAATCTTACAGAACAGTTCTGTGCTTGTTTCTATGGGATTCTTTGGGTTTCATTGGTCCAGGACCAGCTTTTTGTTAGTTTTTCAGCTTGACATCCCAGTAATATTTGGGTATTGTGAATCTGAACCACTCACAAAGAAAATATGAATTTTTTCTTAGCTCTTTCTACTTACATTTCTGAGCAATGGTAGACTTTCTTGCATTCCCTTTTGAGTCTCAGGTCAATGAACAGTGTTTGTTTAGTCCTCATTTCACACACAGATGGTCTTTAGAGACTCCTGTCTCACTGTTGAAGCCCTAGTACCCAGCCATTAGGCTTTTATCTAGTCTCAAGTCTCTATGAACTCTTTGGTCTCCACTTTCACTCACTCTACATTTTAGGTTCCATTCATTTCTGGCACCTAGAGATTTCCCATTCTTTTTATTTATTTATTTTTATTATATTTTAAGTTCTAGGGTACATGTGCACAACGTGCAGGTTTGATACATAGGTATACATGTGCCATGTTGGTTTGTTGCACCCATCAACTCGTCATTTACATTAAGCATTTCTCCTAATGCTATCCCTCCCCCAGCCCCCACACCTCACCCCCGCCTTTTTTTTGAAACAGAGTTGCACTCTGCCACCCAGGCTGGAGTGCAGTGGCATGATCTCAGCTCACTGCAACCTCTGCCTCCTGGTTCAAGTAATTCTCCTGCCTCAGTCTCCTGAATAGCTGGGATTATAGGCACATGCGACCATGCCCGGCTAATTTTTTTATTTTTAGTAGAGACAGGGTTTCACCATTTTGGCCAGGCTGATCTTGAACTCCTGACCTCAGGTGATCTGCCTGCCTCAGTCTCCCAAAGTGCTGGGATTACAGGTGTGAGCCACCACACACAGCTGGGATTTCCCATTCTTGGTTTCAAGTCTAGTTGTGTATTCAACTTTTTTGTCTTATTACGTATATTAAATATTTCTGTTTGAGGTAGAAGAGAGTTTGCCTGAAATTACTCTATCTGTTATATATTGGTCAGAAGTCATCCCAAATCATTTCACACAATGCAGACAGAGGGTCTTTTAAAACACAAATCTTGTCATTTCATTCCCTTAGCATAGCATTCAAGGCACTTTGAAATCAGGAAACTTGCCTCTCTAGCTTCATTTTCCACCAATTTCCTCTCTTCTCCACACTCATACACAGCTACTACACTCCAGCCGCAGACAATAACCCTTTCTCTCATAATCGTATTTAGGGTGTGTGTTAATGATATATTTACATTTTCCCTAATTTTTGCATACTGTCAAGATGGGATTGCAAAAGTAGTAATGTCTATTTCCTGAGAGCCTAGACCCAGAAAACAGTAGCTCCATATAGCATCACCTCTGGACACAGTACTGCAGTATGACCTTAACATTATTCAATTAAAAGTGCTGTCAATTAGATTTGTATCAGATTATTTATTAGGTTTACATTAAATTATATATTAAGAATGTATATTTTAATGATATTAAATTATCCTTTCTAAAACTTGGTATGTTTTTTCATTTGTCAGATCTTATTTTTATGCCCTTCAATATGGTTTTCTTGTTAAATTTATTAAGTATAATTTTGAACAGGTAATACATTAATATGGTTCAAAACTTACTAAAAAGTATTTAAAATAACATAGCAATGTTCCCCTTCCATTGCTGTCCCTGAGTTACCCAGTTCTGCTCCCTTCCAGAAGTAGGCTATGTATAGATGAGCAAATATATAAACCTATTTGTTGCAAGTGTAAATGGAATGTTTTTCTTTTGTTACTGTTTGTAGTTGATTATTGCTAGAATACAGAAACACAATAGATTTTTGTACAGTTATCTTTTATTCAGACACTTATCCTATTTTCTTATTAATGCTAATAGGCTTTTGCTGTAGCTTTTTTTTTTTTTTTAAAAGATAGGCTGGAGTGCAGTGGCACGATCTCATCTCACAGCAACCTCCACCTCCTGAGCTCAAGTGATATTCCCATCTCAGCCTCCTGAGTAGCTGAGACTACAGGTGGATGCCACACATCTAGCTAACTTTTTGCAGAGATGGGGTTTCACCATGTTGCTCAGGCTGGTCTTGAACTCTGGGGGCTCAAGCAGCCCACCTGCCTTGGCCCCTCAGTGTTCTCAGTGTTGGGATTACAGGCGTGAGCTACCGCACCTGTTTTGTGTGTTTTTGTTTTTTGATTTGTTTTGTTTTTGAGATTAGGGTGTCACTCTGCCACCCAGTCTGGAGTACAGCGGCATGATCATAGCTCACTGTAACCTCATAATCTTCCCACCTCAGCCTCGAGTAGCTGGGTATACAGGCATGCACTACCATGCCTGGCCTGAAATAACTTTAAACTTAGAGAAAAGTGCAAAAACAATACAAAGAATTCATACACATCTTTCTCTCAGATTTCTCAAATGTTAACATCTGTTTTTGTTTGTTTTTGAGACAGTCTCACTCTGTCACCCATGCTGGAGTGCAGTGGCGTGATGTAGGCTCACTGCAACCTCTGCCTCCAGGTTCGAGGGATTCCTGTGCCTCAGCTTCCCAATTAGCTGGAATTACAGGCATGTGCCACTATGCCCGGGTAATTTTTGTATTTTTAGTAAACAGGGGTTTCACCATGTTGTCCAGGCTGGTCTCTAACTCCGGACCTAGGTGATCCACCTGCCTGGGCCTCCCAAAGTGTTGGAATTACAGGTGTGAGCCTTGCCAACACCTTTTTGCGTTATCATTCCGTGTGTGTGTGTGTAGTTTTCTGAAATATTGGCAAACCAAATTAGAGGTTTACCTTTAACCTCTACTTATATTTTCTAAAAAAAAGGACATTCTCTTCCATAATCATATTACAACTATCAAAATGAGAAAATTTAACAATACTATCACTCTCTAGACATTTAAGTAACATTTAAGTTCTTGATTTAGTAAATTAACAAATTTCCTGACACTGAGCTTGTATTGCTAAAATAAACCTTATGTAATCAGAGTATACAATTCATCTTTATTTTATTTGCAATTTTTGCATCTATGGTCATAGGTGAGATTAGGCTATAGCATTCTTTCTGGCACTTTATCAGGTTTGAGTACAATGACAGCTTAGATAATAGTTAAAATTCATCTATTTTGGGAGTTGAGTGATGGCTACAGGAGTATGTTTACTTTGTAATCATTCACTGAGCTGCATACTTGTGATTTGTACAATTTCCCATATATTTTTCAATTAAAAATTTAATTAAAAACACAATTTTTTATTTTTTATTTTTGGGACAGGGTCTCGCTCTGTCACCCAGGCTGGAGTACAGTGGCACAATCTTGGCTCACTGCAACCTCTGCCTCCTGGGCTTAAACAATTCTCCCCACCTCAGCCTCCCAAGTAGCTGTGACTACAGGCAAGCACCATCATGCCTGGTATTTTTAGTAGAGGTGGGGTCTTGCCATGTTGCCCAGGCTGGTCTCAAACTCCTGGGCTCAAGTGATCTGCCTGCCTCGGCCTCCCAAAGTGCTAGGATTACAGGTGTGAGCCACCATGCCTGGCCAACAATCTTTTGGAAGGATAACATTTTATTTATTTTTCGCCATCTTATGGTGCTGAAAAAGGATGAAATTTTAATCACCTTTCCAATTTCTTCTTGGGTAATCAATTGACCTATTCAAACTATGCCTAGGATCAGTGTTTGCTGGGAAATTATCCATTTGCTCTGGTTTCAAATTTGTTGCCATAGAGTTCTATTATTCTCAATTCCTCAATATATATGGTTATGTCTAATTTCTCATTCCTAATTTTTTTTTCTCCTTTCCCCTTTTATCAGGCTCATGAGGTTTTATCTATTTTATTGGTGCTTTCAAAGAATTTTTAATTTATTCTTTTTCTTTTTTCTACCTTAAGTTTAGCTTTTATCTTTCTTGGTCCATTTTCTATTTTTTATAGTTTAAATGTGTTTCTTTCCTAAATTTCTTTTTCTTCTTCTACTATACTGAGGGATTTCCCTAAATTTTAAAATCACTACACACATTTGAGTTTCTCTTTTTGAACAATAAACATGTTACACTTTCATTTCCAAGTCTGGTCTCATGTATTCTAGGATCCTTAATAAGGAATCTGGGGCCGAGTGCAGTGGTTCATGCTTGTAATCTCAGCACTTTGGGAGGCCAAAGTGGGTGAATCACTTGAGACCAGGAGTTTGAGACTGGCCTGGCAAACATAGTGAAACCCCATCTTTACTAAAAAAAAAAAAAAAAAAAAAAAAAAAATAGCTGGGTGTGGTGGCACACGCCTGTAGTCCCAGATTCTCAGGAGGCTGAGGCATGAGAATCACTTGAACTAGAGGCGGAGGTTGCAGTGAGCCAAATTGCACCACTGCACTCCAGCCTGGGCGACAGAGCGAGACTCTGTCTAAAAAAAAAAAAAAGGAAAAAAGAAATCTGGGTCTCACCTTGCTGCATTTTCTCAAAGCTCCAATCCTGGCCACAATGACACGACAAATAAAAATATGCTGAGCAAACAAACAATACTTTTCTGTTCCAGGGCCCACTGGGAAGATCTGCACTTGCTGCAGGTCCCATCCACTCACCCAAGTATAATAAAGGAACATCTGTCATGTGCGAGCACTGTGCCAGGTTCTATGAATGGCTGAACAGCAGGGTATCTGCCCTCTTAGAGCTTATAGAGCTTACATTCCAGTGATGAAGACACAGAACAAGTAGCACAAGTGAGCTGAGTGTTGCCCGGGATGCTATGGAAGTAAAAGATATGGGTCCAACACCACCTAGGAGATCTGGCAGAGAATCTTTGGAAGAAGTAATTATTCTTTTTTTTTTTTTTCTTGAGATGGGGTCTCTCTGTCACCAGGCTGGAGTGCAGTGGTGTAATTTTGGCTCACTGCAACCTCCGCCTCCCGGGTTCAAGAGATTCTCCTGCCTCAGCCTCCCGAGTAGCTGAGACTACAGGCACCTACAACCACGCCTGGCTAATTTTTCTATTTTTAGTAGAGATGGGGTTTCCTTATGTTGGCCAGGATGGTCTCAATCTCGACCTCGTGATCTGCCCCTCCTCGGCCTCCCAGAGTGCTGGGATTACAGGCGTGAGCCACCACACCCGGCCAGAAATGATTCTTAATTAGGTTCCTTAGAATCTAAAATTCTACCCTGTCTCCTTATCCTATTCTCAGGAAGGTGGCTGTTGGGTTTTCTAGTATAAAAGTTATCTGATTTTGAGTTATATGCCTAGTATTCCTGGCCACAGTTAACTGAACCAACGGACTGACAGCTGGGCATAAGACCTCCATCTAGTAGGAATACTGCACACAGGATGGTTACTACCTGACTTAACTAGAGCCTCTATGGGAAGTCTAAACATCAAACAGAAAGAAAGGAGCAGAAACACAGAGAGCAGGAGAAGAAGCAGAAAGAATAGTAAGGTTATAAAAATGGCAGTCACAAACCCTATGGTATTGAATTAAAACCATATTCTAAACTCATGATTTTTACTTATTTTTAAAAATATGAAATGGGGTCTTGCTGTGTCACTCAGGCTGCAGTGCAGTGGTACAATCACAGCTCACTACAGCCTCAACCTCCTGGACTCAAGCGATCCTCCTGCCACAGCCTCCTAAGTAGCTAGGATTACAGGAATGTGCCACCATGCCTGGCTAATTTTTATTTTTTAAATGTTTGGAGGATGAGGTCTTGCTATGATGTCCAGGCTGGTCTTGAACTCCTGGCTCAAGTGATCCTCCCACCTTGGCCTCCCAAAGTCCTGGGATATAGGCATGAGCCACCATACCTGGCTCATGGTTTTTAATAACATACAGATGGATAGATAGAATAATAAATTCAGTGTGTGTATTTGCGTATTGTTTTAACATATATACATAAATGTTTTCTAGCTCTGTCTGCTGAGAAGGCCTACAAGCAATGACACTCTGCCAATGATACTCTGGCCAGGAGTATATTTTGTGTCCAGATCTTGGTTTCCAGACTTGGTTTCTAAGTTCCTTTTTTCTGGAATAAAAGGAACTGGGAGCTTAGAGAAATGACTGATACCAGGGCTGAGATGGAACATGTGAGTAAGCCTGAAACATCTTGTCCCAGAAAATGCTTAGAAAGTGACAGAGGCAATGTTGAAACAACACAGGTGCCAATTTCAATGAGTTCTCACTGGCCAAATCTGAGCCAATTTGAGCAACAAAATAAACTATGTTAGCATTCGATTATAGCCTGCAGAATAAAACAGATATCCATTCATTCATACTGATATAAATTATCAAATAAATAAATGGGGAAAAGGGACAGCTCTTCCTTATAGTAGAATACCAATTAATAAATACAGGTAAAATAATGAAACAAAGTCACCATTAGGCAAGCATAACATTAATACCTGTTATAAGGAAGAATCATTGATGGCAGAAACGAAAATCAGTAGGCAAAATTTTAAGGATAAATAAGACATTCACACAGCTTCAAAGTATAACATTCTTATTAATTTCAAAGGGAAAATTCCTAATTGTACAGTGGAGAAACCTGGCACACACCACCTTAGCCATGTGATCAAAGTTACCACCACCTAGGCTGGGCACGGTGGCTCATGCCTGTAATCCCAGCACTTTGGGAGGCCAAGGTGGGTGGACCAACTGAGGTCAGGAGTTCGAGACCAGCTTGGCCAGCATGGCGAAAACCTGTCTCTATTAAAAATACAAAAATCAGCTGGGTGTGGTGGCGGGCACCTGTAATCCCAGGTACTCAGTATGCTGAGGCAGGAGAATCACTTTGAACCTGGGAGGCGGAGCTTGCAGTGAGCTGAGATTACGCCACTGCACTCCAGCCTGGGTGACAGAGTGGGACCCCGTCTCAAAAAAAAAAAACCAAAACAAAATGTTACCACCACTCTCTGCTAGGAGGCACTAAGAATGGCACAATGTCACTCTGTGGTTGTCTTGCCAAAAATGCAGACCCTCAATCATATCATGTAAAAACATTAGACAAACTCAAATTGGAGAATATTCTATAAAATAACTGGCCTGGACTCTTCCGAAGTGTCAAGGTCATGAAAGATAAAGACGGAGAAACTGTCACAGGCTGACAGAGATGAAGGAAACACGACAACAAAATGCAATGTGGGACCCTGGACCAGAAAAAGAACATCATCGGGACAACTGGTTTGAATCTCCGTAGATTACTTAGTAGTAGTTTATCAGTGTTAACTTCCTGGTTTTCTTTTTTGAGACGGAGTCTCACTCTGTCGCCCCAGCTGGAGTGCAGTGGCATGATTTTGGCTCACTGCAACCTCTGCCTCCTGGGCTCAGGTGATTCTCCTGCCTCAGCCTCCCAAGTAGCTGGAATTACCAGAGCGCACCACCAGGCCCGGCTAATTTTTTTTTTAGTAGAGACAGGGTTTCACCATGTTGGCCAGGCTGGTCTCGAACTCCCGACCTCAGGTGATCTGCCCACCTCAGCCTTCCAAAGTGCTGGAATTACAGGCATGAGCCACCACACCCAGCAATTTCCTGGTTTTAATAAACTACCGTATGGCTTTGTAAGATGTTATCATTGGAAGAAGCTAGATGAAAGGTACATGGGAATTTTCTATTTCTGCAACTTTCTGTAAGTCTAAAATTACTTCAAAACAAAAAGGAAAAAAACAAAGAAAAGAAAAGCAGGCTGGGCGCGGTGGCTCACGCCTGTAATCCCAGCACTTTGGGAGGCCGAGGTGGGCGGATCACAAGTTCAGGATATCGAGACCATCCTGGCCAACATGGTGAAACTCCGTCTCTACTAAAAACACAAAAAATTAGCCGGGGGTGGTGGCGGGCGCCTGTAGTCCCACCTACTCAGGAGGCTGAGGCAGGAGAATGGCTTGAACCCGGGAGGTGGAGCTTGCAGTGAGCTGAGATTCAGCCACTGCACTCCAGCCTGGGTGACAGAGTGAGATTCCGTCTCAAAAAAAAAAAAAAAAAGAAAAACAGTCACCGAGGTAGGGAGCAGCAGTCCCTGAGGGGTAGACAGTGATCCAAGCATCTGCGGGAGCCCGTACCCTGGATTCTGACTGCCTCACACCCACCATACTGTTAGGACATGCTTCCATTACCCAAGGACCTTTGATTCCTGGCCCCATTCTCTGCTTCCTGAAAGACTAGCTAACATTACCTGAGGGTTCCACAAAGGGCCTGTGGGGGAAGGTGGGCTACTATAGATGGTGCCCAAGGATGCACCAGGCCTTGCTGTGCCTGGCTAAGGTGGGCTTGAAACATTGGCTGGTCTGTGAAATGTCCTTGGGGGACGGTGTCCAGACCCTCTGCAGACTGAATAAACTGCATGTTTATTCCAGGCTCGTTTAGCTAGAAGAGCAGTACAGACAGGGCTGAGGCCGACTCCATGGCCACATGTGCAGAGGCCAAACCCATAATTTCTCTCCCTATGCTTCCTAATGTCTGCCATGTTAGTCTTTCGAAGGAAGCCCCCACAGAGCTGAGCTTGCTTGGTTACCTGGAGGACTACTGCTCAGTCCAAGTAGAGGAGGGTAAGGAACCAGTCACGCTGGAGGTGCCCAACACTGGCCTAGTCCCCAAGGCTGAAGAAACATGGGTCTGGCTTGACCCCAAGACATGGGGTGGGGAGGAATAGGGAGTATAATATAGTAGCAGAAACAGGCAAGCTTCTACGGGTCCCTTCCCCTTAGAATTTTAGGGTATGGAACAAGGAGGCTACACACTAAACTGCAGAACCATCTCTGCTTGGGCCTCTGAGCTCTTCCTCCACTCCCAGTGGAGAAGTTCTGGGGACTGAGTTGCATGAGGACTGGCAGAGGGTGGCAGTTCAGTCTGGTCCCTGTCTTCTTCCAGCCAGCTGTTTTCTTAGCTGCCATACTTCTGAGCTTCCTGGGAACATGAGAAAGTCCGGCGACTATGAGGGATGGGGATCATTCTGAAGGAAATAAGGGAACTCCATCCCTCCTTGCCTTGAAGGGGGTGGAAAGGCAGCTCCTCTCCTGAAGGCTTGTCAGCAGGTTATGGGTCCATAACAAAGGGGCCAGAGTTGGGCGAAATTCCTCCTTCAGGTTTTGGAGCTGAGAAGGGGTCTTCACAGGCTATGAGGAGGTAAGCAGGTGTGAGACTGGGTAGAGACGGGAGAGGTATGAGGGGAAGATAAGTCAGTTGCCATGCCACAGCCAAGGGGCCTTTATTGGATGGTGAGGGCACATAGGAGCAGGCAGGTGGCTGCTAGATGGTGTTGCACACCTTCTCAGGGTGCAGTGGTGCCCGGATGTCCAGTTTGCGAGTCTTGCTGTCCTTGTCGATGATCTCCAGACGCAGCTTGGGGAGGCGCTTCTCAGTCTGGGGCGAGGGCAGTTCTGGGCTCTTGAGTAGCTGCTTGTCTGAGTCTTCCACTGTGATGCGCAGAGTACAGCCCCCTGGCAGCAGATCCTGCTCATAGGCTGCTGCCAGCTGGTTCACCACACGGCGCTCTACCTGTGGGCGGGGAGGTGAAGTGGTCACTCCCTCGGCCTGGAGGCTGGCCTCCATCACTTACTGCTAGGGCAACTCAGAGACCTCCTTTGAGCCTGAGCCTCAGTTTTCTCATTTGCCAGCTGGGGCTCATAACAGCTAGCTCACAGGACTGCGCTCAGTTTCTGAGGCTCCCAGCCCAGTTCCCCAGTCCTAGTGGGGTTCATACTTGCCTACCCTCCAGCAGGGGTTTTACTTGGTGATCATGTGTTTATGGTCCTGAATGGGCATCCGCTCTGGGTGTGAATAATTCCAGCAACCAAGCTATAGGGAGGCAGGCTGAGAGCTCAGGAACTGGGTCTGGGGGGCTCTGGGGAGACAGGTATGGAGTCGCCTACATTTCTCAGGCTCCTGTGCTCACCTCATGTTTGATGGAGCGGGCACCATAGTGCACATTGTAGCCGTCGACCAGCACGTCTGCCACCTCGCGGTCCCAGAGCAGCGTGATGTTGTGCCTTTGCTTGGCCTGAGATGGGTCAGATGGAAGCGTGCCTGCATGTGGCCCACTGCTTTCCATCTCTGGCCACTCTGGCCTGAGGCCAGGGCCACTGGCCCCACACCACTGTGCTCCACCTTTTGTGTGTGTGGCGGTGCCCCCAGTCCAGCATTCCAGATTTCCAGTGGCTGGCTATCCCGCCCCCACCCATGGGCAGTCCCCTCTTACTCTCTTGGCCCAGAAGTTTAGTTCCTTGTTGACGAGTTGGATGAGCTCCGAGTGGCAGAAGGGGAGGAAGTAGACGATCTCATTGATCCGTCCCAGAAACTCATCCCTCCGGAAGTGAGCCTGCAGGGCCAGGTTAGGGGTGGGATGAGCTCAGTGACCCACAGGGGGTTAGGGAAATTACCAGACACCAGGGGAAGACTGGGGAAATTACGGGGCTTCCAGATCTTTAGGATGGCTAAGATCACCCTCCCCAAACTTTAGGCTCCAGCAGGAAGTGCCAAGAAAGGCCTCTTACTTTCAGGATAGGGCGAATCACATTCTCCTTGAAGTTCTTTGAGATGGTGATCTTGTCACTTATCTGGACATCCCCTGTGGAGGCAGAATCATAAACTGCTTACTCCCCACACTCAGGGAACTTTGGGGCTGTGCCTGCCCCTTGGCCTGCTCATGCAAAGAGCCCTGATCCCGCCCGTCTGTGTGGTCCTGGTCAAGGTCTAAGGCTCTCTGGGCTTCAGCCTGGTCTCTTCCTCTGACCAGGCACTTTCTGAGGCCTTTCCAGCTCTCATGTGTACGAAGCCTGTGGTTCCTCAGGGTTGGAGTTGTGTGAGGGAGGGAGGGAGAGGAGAGAGGAGAGGAAACGTCAGGATTAAGACTTGAGTCCTGACTTGGAGAAGGGGGCTGCAGGGCTCGATCTTGAATGGAAAAGATGACAGACACAGCTTCCTGCCGGATGTGCTCCTTTTTTCAGCACTCTCCAAGGCCCACCTACGTAGGAAGCTGCCCTGGGTGAACAAGGCTGTGTCCACTGCCATAGAGTTTTCGATCTGCTGTCCCCTTCTTGCACCAAAGCATCTCTATCTGTTGTATGCGCATCTCCTCAGTCCCCTAAGACCCTGGGCAGCTTCTGGCCCCTCACCCTGGTGTAGCTCTGTCCATTCCTGCCTGGAGCCCTCTTATCACCCAACAGACTTGGGGCTTTCTTGAAGAAGTGGGGTCTCTGTCTCTTTCGTCTCAACCCCCACTACTTGATATGGTGCCTGCTGTCTGCTCAGTGTCAGCTAGGGACAGAGCTGCCCACTAGAACCTTCACCTGGGCCCAGGGCCCCAATCCCATTCTTCCCCAGGAGATAGGCTGGTGGCCTGGTCACTGGCCCAGACTGCTCAGGTCAGCCGCCATACCCAGGTTTTCGGCAATACGGTTACGACTCATCTCCAAAGCTTCCTGCCTCAGCTGCAGTGCGTGCTGTGCGATCTCATCACTGGCCACATTGGAGGTCATGATGAAGATGGCGTCCTTGCAATCAATGGTCTTCCCTTTTCCATCTGTCAGCCGGCCCTGGGAAGGGAAGGAAGGGAATGTACAGTCAGGGAGCTATGTGCCTGGGCAGGCCTTAGCACTCTCAGTTCTCACCCGAGAGTTCAGGAGGCCTCCCGAGAGCCCTGTGTCTCCCTCCAGCCCTAGTGGCCAGCTGCTTCCTCTTCTGGGTTCTCCAAGCACTGGACTCGCACCTTGGCTGCTGTGCTCGCTACCCTGCACTGCAACTGCCCTCCCTACTGAGTGCCTTCAGGTGAGGCTGCACTTGCTCTCTGGCATCTCTCAGGGCACCCGACTATCCCTGCATCCAGAAGTCAGTCACAGCCATCCATTTGTGCAACCAACACATTTTTTGGAGGCCCGCTCTGGGCCAGGCTCTGTGGTGGGGTACTGGGGTCCCACTGAGCCTTCAACATGCTCCCAGTATAGAGAAGCAGTGAGATTCAGGAAACAAGCACAATATGTTAAGTATGACGATAAAGGGAAGCCCAGCATGCTGCAGGAATTCAGAGGAGGGTACTTTACACGGCTACCGTGAGGACCAGATGTGGTTATCTGGTGAAAAATTCTTAGCAAACCAAGCTGTACGAATGTTCAGAGCTAAAATTACTATAGTAGGTGATATACAATGAATTGAAACAGGACAATCTCTTATCTTTGGAGCTGCCATCTGGCCTAACAGGGATAAAAAATGAGATTGCTTCTTTAACCATTGGGAAGTTTCCTTGGAATGTTCAACTCTTTCTAGAAGGGACACAGGAGGCATCTATACTGGAGAAAGATGCACCAAAGGAGGAGAAAAGGAGCAAACAGTAAAGGGCAGAGACAGAAGAACGATAAAAGTACAGCGTTCTGGGACCAATCAGTTCAAGGGTACAGAGCCCCGCTCACTCAGCGAACCTCAAGGGCATGACGGTACAACAGCACTTTATATCATAACAAAAGCAATGATCAGGGACTCCTTGACAGCAAGCAATAGAGTGACAACACTGAACACGGACAGGGACTTCTAGTTTCATCACAGATGCTCTGCTTAGTGCTTTTTGTGTACAGTCGTACTCCTTCTAGTAGGAAAGTGGCTCTTTGATGGCAGAGGCTGGGTCTTGTTCATCACTGTGTCCCAGAACAGCATCCAGTACAGAGTAGGTGTTCGATACCTGCTTGCTGGAGGCTGGAATCTTCAAGTCCACCCTTGGAGATAGGTGGTTAGGAACCTTACAAAGAAACTGAGGCTCAGAGAGGATCAGTAACTTGTTCGAGGTTTCACAGCTAGGATACAGTAGAGGCAAGACTTGAATTGTCTGACTTCAGAGCCCATGCCCTTCCTCTGTACCAGGCTACAGAGGTCATACCAATGCTGCTGGATGAATGAGGCCTCATGCTATTTTCTTTCCTTTGACAGAATTTTCTCAGAATTCTGCTAAATTCAGTTTGTATCCTTTGCCCCTCACTGGAGAGATGCAACTGGGACAGGTGCTAGGGAGGAGATCTGCCTGAGATTTCTTCCGGGAAGCAGAGAAAGCATAGCTCCCTCCAAGCCAGAAACCGTGGCTCGGGGGATATACACCACTGATCTCAGCCTGTTGGCTCCTGCCTGAGCCAGGGATGCTGGGCCCTGCCCGAGCTTCAGGGTCAGCCCTTGCTTCTAAAGCCAGTATAATGGTAAACCCAGTGTTGCCCCTTAGGAGCAAAGGAGAAAGGACTGTGCATCAACCGAGCTAGCTTACTGCATGCTGGGTGTACTTTCCAGCCTTGCTTTCCACTGGACCTTGGCACAGGCCTCTGAGAAACTGTTAATTCCCAAAGGGTCTATTCACAAGGGGCCTAGTAATCCATGTCCTGGAGCTGGTCACTCTGTTGTCCCTGCCTTGGGGCAGGAAAAGGGAAGCAAGAGTGCAAGCGGATATCCTTGAGCTTTTACCAGCAGCTTTTCACTCTTACCTCCCTGCTTATGGGTTCTAACCTAACAGAATCCACTGAGGGTAGGTCTAGTTTTGGGGACCAGGTGTGTGTGTGTGTGTGTGTGTGTGTGTGTGTGTGTGACATGTCCAAGCATGTGCATATGACAGTGTGTGTGTTCCACACTCACTTTGCAGAGCTCATCCCCAAGGACTGGCTTCACACACTGCTATACTGGCCAGAGCAATAACCCAGCAGCAATTTCATTCTAAGAGATCAAAGCTCTGCTCATAACTGGGCCTGAGGATGGGTCCCAGATGGGTGAGGGGAGCACGTGCAGTGCACAACTGACCCAAAGGGTGACTTTCAGTGCTCATGTCTACTTCTCCTCAGTTTCCTTGGCAATAAAGATGTGTCTCAAGCAGGAAGCTGTCTGTGCCTCACCTCCCTCTAACCACCAGAGCGTGCACATCCTGGGTGGGGCTTGAATGTTCACCCCAGGGTTATGGGGCTGCTTTCCCACTGTCTCACATATGATCCTTGGTGGGAGGAGTGGGGGGGCTGGGCTCTCTGGGGACTAGTCTCTTTCTGGGACTTCTGCCCTGGGGTCACCTGTAAATGGCCAGCATTAGTCCTGCTTGGTGCTTTGATGAGAGCAATAGGGTTACTTTTCTGGGTCCAGGCTTGGGAGAACTGGACTGGGTAGGCATGAGGGTGCTTCCCTCACACCTCCAGCCTGGATTAGGTGCCCCTACAACTCCCGTGAGCACTTGCTATTTGTCACTAGTGCAGCACTGGCCACAGTGAACTGAACTATTTTTAGCTGCCTGTCTCCGCACTCATTGGTCATGCCGAGGACAGGGCTGCGTCCCTGCCCCACACAGTGCCTCATGAATAAATGAATGAGCTACATTCTTTTGGTTTGCTCTTTTTCGTTTTTGAGACAGGGTCTGGCTCTGTTGCCCAGGTTGGAGCACAGCGGTGCAATCTCTGCTCACTGCAACCTCCGCCTCTGAGGCTCAAGCCATCCTCCCACCTCAGCCTCCTGAGTAGTGAGGACTACAGGCACACGCCACTATGTCCAGCTGATTTTTGTATTTTTTGTAGAGACAAGGTTTCGCCATGTTGCCCAAGCTGGTCTCGAACCCCTGAGCTCAAGTAATCTGCCTGCCTCGGCCTTCCAAAGTGCTGGGATTACAGGTGTGACCCACCGTGTCTGGCTTGGTTTACTTCCTACCTCTCTGGCGAGTCTGTCTTGACTCTTCCCTGATAAGTCCCAAAGCTCTGTGTTTTCTCTGCACACTATACACTCCCTGGGTTAGAGACCTCATCTATTCCTGTGGCTTCCATTAACCTCTCTGGGCTGAAGGATTCTTGAACTGCTATTTTCAGTCAGACCTTTCCTATACTCCTGACCCATGAAACTGATGAACCACCTCTTGGCCATCTCCACCTGGATGTCCCTCAGGCATCTCACCTTCAACATTTCCACACCTCAGTGCCTCACCTTCCTCTCCAATCTGCTGCTTTCCACAGTGTTCGCCGCCTCAGCTGATGGCCAACTGGAAGTAGCCAACTGCCCACCCTTGGCTCCTCCCTCTCTCCTCAGTCAACCTTCTAGTAGTTTCTCCAGCCCATGGCCTCCCCAGCCCTAGCTTGGGCTCCCCAGCAGTCTCCTTGTTAATGACTCTCTCCCTTCTCATCCATTCTTTACACAGCTGCCCATGGCATCTTTGTAAAGTGAAAATGTGACTGTTTCTTTCTTGCTTAAAGTCTTTCAAAGGCTCCTTACTCTCTACGAGAGAAATGCAAACTTCTGTGCCTGGCATTTTAACTGGGCCCTGTTTACCTTACCTACCTTCTCTCTACCACTCCGTTCTTGTTTTCCCTCTGCAGTTGAGCAGTACTGACGAGCTGCAGTTCCCTGAGCATGCCAGGCTGTTTCATGCCCTGTACTTTTGCACATTAGGTTTCTACTGCCAGCCCCTCCACTCTGTTCACTTAGCACTTACTAACTCTTTGAAGGTTTGCTAAACTACTGTTGAATTAAATTAGTCAATACAACATTTCCCCTGACTTTGTGGGCTCTGGGAATGGTTCAAGTGAACATGACAATGGCCCGTCCTCTAAGAGCCTAAATCGAGTAAACCTGGATGGCAGCTTTGGTCAATGGAACCAAGAGCATTGTAGGCTGGGCCTGGGGGAAGGGGCGACAACAGCTGCAGGAAGGAATTCCTATCAATCCCTAAAAGGCAGTCAGTGGAGTGAAGTGACGGAGGAGGGGGAGACAGGGCTTTCATGTAGGGCTAGTTGTACTTCAGTCAGCAGTTGCCTTCTGTCTTTTCGGGCCAAGAATGCCATCAGAGGTGCCTCTCTTAGGGAGGCCAGAGATCAAACAGGCCGTGATGCTCACCCTCCCTGAGTGGCATGGTCCCGTCCCTTCAGTGCTTCACTGAGATGGACCTCGCTCTTTTGGCCCTAGCTACATGGTGGTCATTCAAGCTGCAGGATCTAGAACTGGGCTGCCTGGGTTTGAATCCTTGATTCTCTCCCCCCAGCTGCATGACCATAAGTGAATGAATTAATGTTACCTTGCTTTAGTTTCCACATCTGTTCAACAGAGGCCATAATAATAGCTAGCTTTGGAGGGTTGTTGAAAAGGTTAAATTGATACACATAAGCCTCTGAAGACAGTGAATGGCACACAAAATGCCAGCTACTACCATGTCTCCTTTCTACCTGTCTACCAGGCAGAGAGCTCCCAGAGGGCAGGTTCGGGTCTGGCCATAGCTGTGCACTTGAATCCCATCAAGAGGCTGGAATGGAGTGGAGGCCTCAGCGTACACGTGTGAGTAACGGAGTGTGTGATCTCTGAAGGACTGGTCTCTCCTCAGCAGGAGGTTCAGGGCAGGGAGCAGCTGAAGGGCTAGGAAGACACAACAAAACAGGCAGGGGCAAGGAGGCTGGGCCAGGTGGGGAAGGCAGTGAGCAGCTGGTAGGAGATCTGGATCTAGGTCTTCCTGGCTTGGTACCTGATGTGCTGTTCGGTCTGGAGGAGTCCCCTCCCTGTGGCCTCCTGTGACATGGGAAGCAAACCACCTTCCTATTTTCCCAGGGCTGCAGGAGGCTAGGTAGACAGGTGAGCTGGACTCATGGCCAGGTGCTGGCTAATACAGTTCCTGCACGGGAGAAGAGGGGCCTCATCCCTGGTTCAGTCCTTGGCTCCTCATGCTCTTTTGATGGAGCAGGGCCTCTGAAAAGGTGGAATTCATCTTCTTCCATGATTGTAAGCAATCCCTCGCCTGGCTCAAGGTAAACAGTGGTATAGGGGGAGAACTGGGGCTCTGGGATCAGACATATCTGTAGCCCAATCTTGGCTCTTTACACAGCAGCTCTGGCCTTAGGCATGTCTTTTATAACCTCTCTGAACCTCAGTTTCTTCATCTGTAAAAAATGAGCAATTTCTCCTTTGCCTGGTAGGAATTTTTCTACCTGCCTTATGAGGATTATGATAATGGCTGTAACGTCTTTAGTACAGGTCTAGTACACAGAAAGTACTGGATAGAATTAAGTTCTTCTCTCCATTTAGAACTTACCCCTACCAGCAGGGGAACTGGACCATCTGTAAGAACCCTCAGATTCTCAGAAGAGAAAGACTCCATGAACCAGGGTATCAGCATCTCACCATTAGCAGCAACAATATTAGCATTTTAAAGAACTGCAGGAGACAATGTTTGGCACACAGGGAGGAACAAGAGCTGTCTGAGGCAGAAGGATTTTTGGGGCTTCTCTGATTCAGCCTCCTCGTTTGTCACATGAGGTCTCTGATGCCTAGAGATGGGCAGTGACTTGCCAAGGTCACAAAGCCAGTCAGGAGCAGAGCTGGAACTAAAAATTCACGTCTCTCTCTCATGGCACCTCTGCCACACCATGTCTCTCTAGAAGGTGGCCTGAGCAGCCACGCAATTTCAACTCTTAGGCAGAGCTGGTCTTCCCTTGAGTGCCCCACCTGGGCCCTAGTGCAGAGGGGCTAAGCTGCACCTGCTGGATGAATGAACGTACACATGCGGGAGCAGGAAGCCGAGGAATGACCAGCTAGCCTCTGGGCCCTCGCTTTCTGCTGTTCACAGTCCCCCTTATCTCCAGTGTCCTCCCGCTCCATCCTGGCCCAAGGTGACTCTCACCTCATCAAACAGCTGCAGCATGATGGTGAGCACATCTGGATGGGCTTTGTCTACTTCATCAAAGAGCACCACGGCATTGGGGCACTGCTTCAACTTCTTGGTCAGCTGACCACCCTCCTCATGGCCAACGTAGCCTGGTGGGGACCCGATAAACTTGGCCACCTGGTAGAAGGAAGGAAACATGCTAGGAAGGCCTTTCTGTGCTTTTAGTTTCCAACATGGGGCATGCATGGGAAGATGACTTTATATACTATTAAGGTTGCCTGTCTCAACAGAGACGATTGGCTGTCCGTCTCCTGGTGTGGCAGATAGATCTTCTCTCTGTTTATTCTTCAGAGCAAATCCTATGTGAAACAAATCAGTGACCCTGCTGCACACCTGTGCTCCCAATGACAAATCCCAAGGCTGCTGGAATTATCTGAGGCCCAAAGGCCCAAATGTTAAGACCCAGGCAGTCATGCTGACAAGCCCTCCAAACCATGCTTCATTCAAAGACTGTCATCACTCACCTCGTGTCGCTCCTGGAACTCGGACATGTCCAGCCTGATGAAGCCCTGTGTGGAAACAAGCAAGCACTAAGTCCGTCTGGAGGCCGGAAAGTGAAGAGAAGGGTTAGGGAGGAAAGCACCTCAACTATCCCCAAGGCTTTCACACCACACCAACACAAGATCTTCTATCTCACGCTCAAGGGATGTTTTTTCTGGCTTCCTCTCTCCTTTTCTGTGTACTCATTTCCTACGAGTCCCTCATTCTCTTCCTTAAAAGACCCAAATCATATACCTGACCTTCTAATCTGACTTGGGGTGTCTTCTTTCAGGGAGGCCTCTCCTGTTCTGATTACCGCATCATCCACCCACTCGTCCACGTTTCCTGAGGGCATCCTGTGTGTGCTGGACACCGGAGTTACAACAGGGAACAGGTCTTGGTCTCCGTCCTTAAGGAGCACCCCATCGGATGGTGCAGACATGGACAAAGTTAGTCACGATCAGTATGGATTGTGATGTGAGGAGGAGAGAAACACTCAGATGGCTCCAGAATGCCTCTCAACTCTGAAAGTCTGTGTGATGCCCATGTCCCTTTGATTTACTTTTCTTCAAAATGAATATATTTTAAAATGTATTTACATTTCTTCATTTCATTAAAAAAAAAATCAATAATATAGCAGTACCACCCTTTTCTCTCCACCACAGGGTGTAGGGGTGATTTCCGAAGAAATAGCCCCATGGGTGAGGGCCACGGTTAGCCCCTGGGGAAGAGAACAGCTTGCAGTGTGTGATCTGAAGAGTTAACACAGGCAGAGTACCTGCTGGTTTTCAAGAACCATGACCTGATTAGGGACCTGTAAAGGCATCCACAGGTGCCCTGTCTAGCTACAACCAGGCCAGAGTTCTCCACAGTCCCCTGGGCTCCTCTCCTACTGGCACATGCCCGCGTCTAAGAGATGGCATTCACTGAATCCTGCTTCACCGGAGAGCCGGCGATGATGGGGGTGCCAAGACCCTCACGGGGAGGTAGCTATGTCTGAAATCCAGGGCCATATTCTAGCTTGGCCACTGGTCAGAAATTCACGCCGTGATGTACTTTTAGTTCTTTCTCTGTCCTGTCATTCTACAGCTGAGACACAGGGTGCAAGAATTCTAGGCTGGGAGCCAGGGGGCTCAGGTTCCAGTCCTAGTTCTGCCTGCCTGTGAAGCCCTGGACATGCTGCCTCCCCTTTCTGAGCTGCAGTTTTGTCCTGTGTTACACAAGGCTCTTGGCTCCTCTCCCTGCCTCACCAGGGGTCTGAGGATCTAACCCAAGAGGTGGGACAGGACTTAGAGAAGTTATTAAGGCCACATGGGGCATGAGCCAGAAAGGATTTCCAGAGGGGCCCTAGGCCGCTCAGTCAACAGATCTGCAGGTTTCAGGAAGGGTGGGAGGATGGTCATGGGGAAGCTGGGAGAAGCAATGGGCTGGAAGCCACAAGATGGGTCTCTGATTAATAACGGCTGACATTTACTGGGTATTTACTATGTGCCTGGCATTGTTTTAAGCAAGCTATAAAGCGCTTAGAACATGTACAAGTCTCTGAGGCAAGCACTACTATCACCTCCACTTTACAGATGAGAAAACTAAGTCATAGATTAAAGTAACTTGCTCAAGGTCACCCGCGCTTGGCAATCCGGCTCCACATCTGTGCTCTTAGCCATCATGCTACACTGCCTCATAGCTTCCCCTCTGCCAATCAGCTGGGCTCTTGACAGTCTTCACCTGAAGAGTTCTGAGCTTTGTGTCCAGATGCCAATGAATGTCTGACGACACATGGACTATAGACTTTCATGCTTACTTATGTCAAGTGACCCGGGTTCTCACCCTAGTTCTTCTAATGATTTGCTGGGTAATTTTGAACACATTTTTGGGCTTGATTTTCTTGGCCAGAATCATCATTTTGATTTCACATGATCTTAGCTTGGGGTTGTCAACAAAGTGAGGCAAGAACAATAAAAGTAACATTCAACATGTACTGATTGCTTACCACATGCCAAGAATGGCGTTTTAACATTTTACATCACTATCTCATTTAACCTTCTGAACAATCCAGGGAGACCGGCACCATTATGGAGCCCACTTTTCAGATGAGAAAGATGATGTAAACAGAGGTCCTGGCCAACTCCACATAGCAGGGTACAGTTGGGATTTGAACCCAGGCAGCTGGACTCAGATACTTGCTCTTTATCCCTCATCATATTGCTACTAGAACTAAGTCTTTTGGGCTCCACCACCCTACCTTATAATGATATCACAGAACACCATTAAGGTTCCTTCTCAAGGCTTATTAGCTCTAGTAATGAAAGTTAACAGAGCCACTCAGTTTGGAAGAAATAGTACACAGGCTAATGAGAGAAAAAAAATAAGTTCACAGATCTGATAAAGAAATCATATAAATGTACAAAGAATGCCTTCTGAAGCAGCAAGATCTGGAGGTGTCAGTGTCTCTTTACAAATGAAGAAACTAGGGATCAGAGAGCCAGAACTAGAATTCACGTCACCAAACTCTGGGCCAGTGCTCATTTCATTTCATCAGCCGTCTTGGGAGACAAATTAAAGGAAGCTTCTGTTTGGTAAAAGTCTCTTTCACACTGGGCTCTGTGAATGGCGCTTTCCATACATCGCTCTTTGGGCCCCAGGCACACTGGTTACACAGCTTAAAGTCCAGGGCTCTCTTGGATTTCGAAGGCAGGTCTCAAACATGCCTGTCATGTGGCTATAAAGTATCTATGCTAAACATAGATTCTGTAATGAGTTGACCCACAGGGCTAGTACAGGTAGGAGTTTCACAGAAGCACCACCTATGATTTAAAAATAAAATACATGATTGTTTTTATGGAGCTTCTCATGCCTCTCATCTCCCAATGTGAAGTGGGGACACACTGGCAAGTTTCCAATCTAGCTTCCTAGAGCAGCTGAGAACAACGGTATCACAGTGAGGAGCTGAGAGACTGGATTGATTCTGGTTTTATTTCTTCCCCTAACAGGGGAAGCCTAAGAATGGTGTAGGGCCTCAGTTTTTCTCATCTGAAAAGTGGGTCTAATTTAGCATCCATGCCAACTTCCCCATATAATCAAATGGGAGAGTAGATGGGGTGCTGCTGTGGTAAGCAGGAAGTGATGAATACATGCAAGTCAAGGAATAGGCACTTGCTGTGTGCTCGCCATGATGTGATGACATAAGTGATAAGCACACAGCATCGTCACTTGATGCTCCCTATAACCTAAGATACGGATTGGAGGGCTTTCACCTTGAGGCAAGAGAGCTGAAACTGGCCTAGGGCCAGTAGAAAGTAGAAGCACTGGAACCTGAAGTAAAGAATGGTTGCTCCAGAGCTCTGTCCACCACAGTGCGCTGCCTCCGAGGGTGATGGTGTTACTTCCTTCTGAGTGAGGCATGCACTGAAGCATGCCAATGTCATCCTGCACCGGGGTAAATCTGTCTCCCATTCAGATGTGCCAACTAAAAAATTACTTGCATTATTAGTCTTTTAACAAGCCCCTTCTCCTTTCTACACCAGCAAGTCAGTACATACTCTCCTTCTACTTCCACTATGTATGAAGACATATGAAGACAGCTTGGATAAGGAGATTATATTTGTAATTAAATATTAACCTTTCTGACAGTATTAAAATTAAACCACTCAGAATTCTTCATCCCTAATCAGGTGGTTCCTGCCCGTAACTGCATCTTCCCTAATAGTCCTGCTAGTTTATGGCCCTTTCCAGAGTGCTAATTGTTTCAATCGCTGCCAACCTGATGAATTGACTTAAAAATGCTATTTCAGTTGGAGCGCATTAGCATGCTACGTGCTGCTTCTTGCTTGCCTGCTTGTCAAGTGGGTCTGCTCCAGGTTTGGTGGAGGCAGAGCACAGCTACTGGCAGAGCTGGGGGTTTAAGAGCCTTCAGCCATTTATGAAGCAGAAGGGGGCTCAGGAGGACATAATCTGAACTACCTTGTCTCTGTGGCTACCAGTGGGGCAGGCAGGCCAGAAAGAGAACAGGAGTCCAAGACTCTGCTGCTGGGGCCACTTGGCTGGCAGAGGCCTAAGCAACTCCTCATTGCCTTGGCCAGGGAGGCTTTCCTTAGAAAGGCAAGAGCAAGAGCATCTGGGGTCTCGGGCGACCTCCTGCCCTGGATGCTGGGAAGGCTGGTAGAAGAATGTTTGGCTTTCAGTGAAATGTTTTTGCACTCTCTCTGAGCATTGCTGTCTCTGCACAAAAGCATTTCCTGCCTCCCTAAAAAGTTAAACTGAGCAGGCCTTGGAAAGCCTGAGTGTGAACAAACAGGGGATGGGGATGGCCCTCTCCTGTGGAGAATCCAGGGCTCTGAGCCACAGAGGAAGGGGGACTATAAGCACCCCAGGCTCAAGACATAAGAAACCATGTTTAAAAGCTCATGCAGGATAGTGAGAGGCAACAAGGCATCCTCTTATTCCTATTTGTTTTCTACTACAGCCCCCAAGACTCCCATTAGCACAGCCATGACTGCACTGAACGGTAATGGTGTCTTTCTAAAGCTGTTTGCCTCTCCAACCTGAGCTCCTTGGAGCAGGGGGAGTATCTTAATAAATGCTGTATTAGCAGCATCTAGTTCAACACCTGGCATGGCATAGATGCCTGAAAATGTTGTATGGCGGATCTCACTTTGTTTCCTCAAGAGTCAGGCAGGGCAAGGATTATTATTCCTATTTTACAGATGAAGAAACTGAGACATAAAGAGGTGGGATGACTTGCCCAAATCTCTGGAGCAACTGGTGGCCAAGTTGGGGCCAGAGCTGAGGTCTGCTTCCTGGGTCAGGGCCTATCTTTTTGATTGCCTATTGTTGAATTCAGAGGGTGGTGAGGTCTCCACGATCTGTAGATCAGACCTAGGTCCCAGTCCTTACCTTTTTAGCATCTTTGTGCATATATTTGGCTGTCTGCTTGGCCAGCTCTGTTTTTCCTAGTAAGAAAGGAGAGGTGTTGGGTTACAACCAGGTGACTAACTGCTGGAATGAAAGAATACTAGAAATGCATGGATACTAGAAAGAATATATTCTATGGATGAGAATGTTGAGGCACACAAAGGATCAGTGACTCTCCCACAGTCACCTGGGGAGTTAATGGTGAAGCTGGGACCAAAATCAAAGTCTGTACTGCATCTTAATTTTCCTGGGACGGGGACTGAGGCCTTTTCTCTGTAGCACCATCCTAAGAGTGACAGGCTGACTTTATAATCCAGAACCCACTTGCTTTTTAAAGCCTAGTACAAACCTCACCTCTCCTAGGAGTACCCGGGCCTCCTGGCTCACTGCCCTGCATCCCTCTCAATACCCACAGTCCTGCCATTTAGCCAGGTCCTGGAACCACATGCCAGATAGAGGGTGGGAGGGGCTGAAGAGTACCTCTCATTGTGGCTTCACGGTCCTTCTTTGTAACACAGAGAAGGAATGATAGTACTGAAGTGGGGGCTCTGAAGGGCCACTTGGTGGATGGTAACCTTTGGATATCCCTGACTAGTATAAAAGTCAAGTTCTGGAGCATCATGGTCAGGTGGTGGTATCCTTTTGGGGGCCTACATATGAGGGAGAGGCCCATGAAGATGTTGGGAGGGGAAGAGAAGGAAACTAAACCATGAAATTTCCCATCAGGACCATTGTGGGAGGTGGTAGTGAAGGAATGGTGGGGTTCTGTCAGGGCAGAAAATGAGGGGGTAAGAATGCCTCAGATAATCCAGCCCAACTGGCTAGAAAAATACTCAACCCATCTTACTGCAACTAATTTTGCTATGCATCTGGCACCGCGGTGGTCATTAGGGGCCTTCTTTAGCATTTACAGCTAGGCTGCACTGAACATGGTTGGTGTGCTGGGCAGAGGAGGTGGTTCAACTATTCCCGAAGGGGAGGCTCTGCGGATGCAGAGTGGCTGGACCAGGGTTAATGGGCCCTGAAGGGCCTGGTCCTCCAGATGAATCAGTCTTAGCACCACAACTTCCAGAGGGAGGGGCATACTTCCAACTCTTCATAACATGACAGATGGTAACAGAGTCCTCTTTCTTGGTGGCTCTGTAATCTGGAGGCTGTTGTTTTCAGAGATGGAAATTGATCTAGAGGTGGACCTGCTGACCCTGGCCCGCAGCAGCTGGGGCTGTCAGGCTTGGGCCAGGCACTACCCTAGCTCTCCGTCCCCACTAGATGATCTGCTCCCAATTACCTATTCCAGATGATCCCAAAAAGAGGAAGACCAGAGGGTGTTCTTCATCGTACCAGCCATTCTCCTTCCTCCGGATCGCTATGGTCAAACACACAAGACGGGGGACGGGGAGGGAAGCAGATAAATCAATGACACAAAAGGCAGGATAATTATCACTAAGTATACAATATGTTTTACTGCTCTGCGCCCACTCAAAGTCCTCACTACCATTAGTGCTGCCTAATCTGATTAGCTGGCGAGGCCCCTAGAGACACCTAATCAGGTTAGCATGGATTTGGAAACCTGCCCAGAGCAGATTTCGGATAAAGTTTTCCAGGATGAGCACTCAGTGTTGCTAGGGAAACTGAAAGGCGGGTGGATGGTGAATGGAGGTGAAGGGGGTGGGGGACTGGTGAAGGAGAATTTGAGAGGAACTTCAGCTCTCACTGGTTACTCATCTACTCATGGCTAGTGGGACTATGGGCCGCCTCCTATGCAAATGCAAGAGGCAGAAGCCCATGACAGGCCCTTGGGGATTTGCGATGTGAGCCCTGGACCCTTTCCTATCTGGGGAAACTAAGGTCTGGTCCAGTGTCTGGGTCAGAAAGTGGAAACACAGCCAAATGCATTTTCTGGAAGCCAATCAAAGGCAATGAGGAGCTCGGGGCATGGAAGGGAATAAGCCACCTAGTTACCAGAGATGCTAACCATAGCCTCCAGTGGCGGAGGGAGTGGGGAGCATGGGGAGTGGGACAGATAGATACCAGGTTCCTTGGAGGCTCAACTCTGCTGGAGTAAGACCTGACCTCCTCTTCAAGAGGGAGTATGTAATCAAGGGCTATGCATTCAATCTGAGAAAACTAAGCACTTAATTGTGGAGTAGGAGAATCAGGCTCAGAAACATTGCTCAAGTATACAAGTGGAGGTGGAGTGAGGCAGAACTGCAAGAAGAATCATGCACTGAACATGCTGTATGCTAAGCACAATGTGAAAATTCACCAATAATGTATCTATTCAAGACCCACACAAATACCCGGAGAGGAAAGTAGTATTCTCAACTCCATTATACTGAACACGAAACTGAGGCAACAGATAGAGACTTGCCCAAGTCACACAACTAGTAGATGGCAGAGTTGCTTCTCTCTCTAAACCTGTCTTCCTTTTTTTTTTTTTTTTTTAAAGTAACATATGGCTGCTCAAAAAAGTATGAATTTTGGTTGCATTAATGGAAACATGGCAGTCAGGAGCAGGAAAGAGACAGAGCACTGTGTAATGTCAAGGTCAGTCTGCAAATGGAACAGCATGTCTGATCTGGTTCCCAGGGTGTCAAGGGAAAATTAGCCAAGGAATAGATGTCAGAGAACAAGGCCTGGAACACTAGTCAATCGAGAAAGATTTGACAGTGTTTGGGATGTGTCTGCCAGTCTTGAGTTGCCAAGATCCTAACTACTATACTGTGTGGCTGGGTTTCAAAGAAGTGACTGCAGAGGTCTGGGAAGGTTCTCTGGAAGAGGCAGGACTGGTGACGGATCATGGAGGATGGGCAGGATTTGAAGAGGTGGCCAGTATGTCAGAGGTGGAGAGACAGGAATGATCATGAGGCGTGTTGGGGTGGGATCAGACTGTGAAGATCTGGAATACTATTTTAGGAGTTCCACCTCAGGCCAGTGGTCTTTCTCATCTCGATCTCTAATGTTCCTACCTAAAATATGACTTTCTCTCTACTTCAGGCCTCAGCAGAAACAGATGGAAGCTGTGCAAATTCACGGACATCAGACTAGCCACTTCTGCTTGCCCAGAAAATGCCCCCTGAGAATCTTGAAAGAGGCCTGAGAAAAAGCTCAGTACAATCTCTCTCCTGGGTAAGAATCTAACTAACTGGCCCGGATCTCTGGAAAGGTTGGCTATAAAGGGAACCCACAGACCTCATAGGTACCTGAATGCTGGGGATGAAGAGAGAAAAGTGCAAGCTTGGCTAAGCGGGGAGTCCCTGGTATCCTACAGAAACAGGGAGTTGAGAGTGTGGGTATCTGAGGAAGTGTAGATATTAAAATGGCAAAGGGTAGACTTGTGAATACTATGTATGGACATGTGTGTATGTGTGTTGGGGCAGGGATGAGAGCGGTGACCTGAAAGGAGCCACATTCTTCTAAAAGTTGACTAAATTAAGAGTCTAGGTTGGAAACAAGTTGAGTATGAACTGAGTTCAAGCTTCATGGGGTATTTGGGGAAGCAGATATACCCAGGCATCCCCCTACGTGGGTTCCCCAGGGTATCATGTACCTGGGGTTCTGATCCTGCCTTGTCTTTTAAGGTAGCATCCCAGCCCGCAGAGAGCTGCACACTGCTGGGCTGTGCAGTACAAAAACACCATGGAGAATGAGGAATTGAATTATGCCTGGGACCACCATTCCCCCCTTCTTTTCTAAGAATGCACCTGGGAGAGAGCTCTTTATAATGCCACGCAGACTTCACTGCACAGCTGTCCCTGGTCAATTCTGCCCGACCTAGGGCATGAGTCTGGGGTGGGCTTCATGTGCGTCCCCTGTGAAGCAGGCGAAATGCCAACTATTAAACAATTACAACTCTGGATATTTCTAATAATATCTGAAGAGAAAAACAGCCAAGCAGATGCAGTCCGACAGAATGAAAAATGGTGGTGGCTAGGAAGGACTGGAGAAGGCGGGCCCCAGTGTGTGTGGTTGGCAGAGTGGCTGAGAACCAAGGCTATGGGCCTTGAGGATCCCTTCAGGCCAGAATAAAGGCTGGGACAGAGACCTGGATGGGCCCATGTGGGATGTGGCCATAGGTGTTGTTGCTCAAATTGTGGCCAGCAAACGTGTTTACAACCGACTCTGTAACACTTCATTGTCTATAAAGAACTTCTGTAGACATAATTTCATTTCAGCCTTGTGAGGTAAGCAGAGCAGGGGACTTGATTTCCATTTTATAGGTGACGAAACACGCACACAGAAATTAGGTAACCTGCTTAAGTTTACAGGGGGAAGAAACAAAGACCCTGGGCTTTACCCTCAGCTCTGGCTGAGCCTGAGCCTGCGTTTTACTACGGGAGCTTGGAGAAAGGTCAGCTCTCCTCCTCTGGCTCTCTGCTGCCACGGTACCTTCTCATACCCTGACTCCCTGGAAAACGTTCTCTGTAATATTCTAATCTGGCCTGCTCAGCCATTCAGCACATGGCCTCAGGAGCCCCTGTCCCCTGACCCTCTCCTGGTCACTGCTCTTGGGCTAGAGATGGTGTCAGGGCCCTCTACACAGGCAGCCTGATTCCCTTGCCTGCCCAGTCCCATCGCCACGAGCTCCAGCTAGGCTGCTCTGCCTCCCAGCACATAGTACCAGTGCCCACCTGGCTTGTGTTCTGCTTTCTCCTGGCCATGCTTGTCACTACTGGACCATCTGAAAACTCACCTGAAACAGCCCTTTTTGATTCACTCCACCACACCACATCTAGCCATTAACTTGCAGGCCTGTATTCTCTGGCATGCATTCATCTACAGGGTGGTATAGTGGAGAGGGCAGGAGTTACAGGATCCAGCATGGAGTCCCGCCTCTGTCACTTACCAGCTGACTGACTTTGAATAAAACACTTATTACTTTCGAGCCTCAGTTTCTTCCTCTATAAAATGGGAACAGTCACATACGCTGTGTCAGCCCCACATGCAGATCAAACAAGTTAATGGTGATGAAAGCAATTTGTAAGTGGCAAGGAGTGGGATACCAGTAAGAGTAAAAATAATGGTAGTCATAGCAGCAGCAATGGCAGTTACCATTAGCTTTTGTATTTTACAGTAACTCTTCCATCCTCCTAATAATCTGATAAGTAGGTGTTATCTCCATTTTACAGAGGACACGGAAGCTCAGAGACAGGCAGTGTAAGGTGTTTCATCTACCTGTGCCCTTGTATCTGGGGGAGAGGGTGTGCCCCCAATCTGACTGTATTCCATGGGAGCAGGTGCTGGGTGTCCTATTTTCTGAGGACTCTTGAGACTAGCCCAACACTGGTTTAATACTCGCTAACTAAATGAATTATTGGTGTTTCTCGAATCGCAAGCGGGAAAGAACAGGAACTTCAACTCTCATTTTACAGAGAAAAGGAGAAGAGTAAGGCCTAGACTTGAGTCTCTTAGTGCCCCAGGTGGCTACTACCATTCTTGGGTGAAGAAGGCTTCCACTTTCTTCTAAATCCCTCTCCAGGAAGCCTTATGCATTTGTTTAGCAAAAAAGTTCTGTACTAGGTGCAGGGGCACCCATAAAGGGGCCTCAAACAAGGTGTGTGCCATAGAGGTAAAGGTACTATGAAAACTGTGGGCTCCAAATGGGATGGGTGCACAGAGGCAAGTATGGGAAGAGCCATTTGTGTCAGCCTGACATTTATGCTTGAAGGGTGAGAGGGAGATTGCCAGCCAGTTGCAGGTATGATGGGACATTCCAGGAAGAAGACCCCAGTGTGTGCAAAACCAAAAAGGCAAGAGCGGCCTCCTCCTTCCACCCCAGGCCTTTGTTTCTGTCCAGCTTAGGGTTCTAGGGCAGTCTGGGTGGGCTGACTCACCTTTCTTGATAGGTGCCAGGGATATAGTGTGGGAGGTTTTTTATAACCTAATCTGGAACAAGTTTGTCACATCTGTGGCATCTTCTAGGGGAACCAGTCCTTCAGAGGGACTCTCATGGTTGAGAGTCATAAAAATGTTTGTCAGCAATTTCCTGACGACTGCTTGTAGGTTCGAGGAACATGGTAAGTACTGGACAGGTGCCTATTATTTCTTTGTGTTACAAACATTCCAATTACACTCTTTCAGTTGTTTTAAATATACAATAAAGGGCCTAGGTCTTGAATGTCTCAGCAGGCAACGTGGAAGGGCAGGGCAGTCCAGGCAACGAGAAAGCACAGCAAGTGACTTCAGAAGTAACATGATGTGGGGTGGAACTACAAGCAGTTTTGTAAGTTAATCACTACAACTCCACAACCCAGGGATGACATGGATGTACTTCTCAGATGAGGATTCAAAGGGAGGGTCCAGAAAGGTACAAAGCTTGGGAAGATTACGTTTTTTGGGCTGGTCAAAGAGGGAAGTGAAGCATGAGATCTGGCGGTGTGCCCTGGTGGCCATACGCAATCCTTCTGTAACAAGAAATATGTGCCATACTCTGGCAGAGCCAAACACGTGAGGTGGCAGAGCTTCCCCAGCGGAGTATATGGCTTCAGAGGGTCAACTGGGACCAGGTGGACAGAAGCTGGGGACAGGTTCCTGGTCAGAAGGAGCTCTGAGAAAGCTGCCGGTTATGTGCAGGCTGACCTGTGCCCAGGAGAGGCTTCTTAGAGCAGGTCTGGGGAATGGCCTGCCCACTCCAGGGGTCAAAGGTCAAAGAGTATGGCTGTAATGAGCTATTCTATAGTTGTATTCCTAGTATGCTGTGGGCTACCAGAGAGCAGGTGCTGCAGCTTCTCTGTTTTACTTCAGGGCACATCCTAGAGCCCATGAGGGCCTGGGCTATGGGGCTATTCCCTAGAGATGGACAAGGGGCCAGACCAAATTCTTTAATTTGACAAGCTGTGCTAAGCATCTACTTTGAGCAGGGTGCTGTGTCAGGAATCGGGAGCACAAAAATGATTAAGTCATGTTATCTCCCCTCAAGGAGCCTGCAGTCAATTGCTCCTGAACTGAGTTAGGCTAAGTAAAAACCAGCCAGTGCGTGAGCAATAGGCTGGGGTGGGGTGGGGGGAGGGCCAGAAGGGAAGGATTGCAGGCAGACAGGGTGGCAGACAAATGCAGGCAGGAAATCAAGAGTATGTGCAGGCAGGCAGAGGCAGGCTGTTGTGGCTGGTGCATGCAGCACAAAGCAGGGAGCAGCAGGAGCAGGCCTGCATGCCAGGTTAGGGCAGCAAGGAACATGCAAAGGTTTTAAACGGGAGTGGCACTGTTAGATATGTGTTTTGCAAAGATTACTCCAGCTGGTGAGGAGAACTGATTCTAGGGGAAGGAAGGGAGGCAGGGACACCAGTGAAGGAGCTGCCTGGTTCAGATGGGAGACTTGGACACCCTGAGTCAGGGCAGTGATATTAGGAAGAGAGTGGCAAGGCCAGGTGTTTGATCCTTCATGGGCTGTAAGGGGTGAGGGGAAGGGAGGGGCCAAGGAAGCATCTGAGTTTCTATTTAAGAGATCAGTGAATGGTGGTCTCTACACAGATCAGAACACGGGAGATGGGCAGGCTGGGCAGGGGAGGGAGTCTGGTTCTGAATGTGCTGAATAGAGAGCTGGTTGCTTTTCTGAGCAGCATGGTGGAGCGTAGAGGTGCTGAGCTCCCAGGATGTCTGCCCAACAAGGCAGGCAGCCTCCCTTCCTCAGGATCGAGAGCAGCTCTGGATTCTGGAAGGAGAGCCTATCAATGCCAAGGCTCTGGCTTGCAGGTTGTCCTGGTATGGTTCCAGTGGCCCTAGACCAGAGAGGCCATGGGGTCCTGAGCTGTGGGGCTGACGCTTTATCTCCTCCATTTGTAAGGTGGTAACTGTGCACCAGCCTTGCTAGACGCCCTGCAGCTGGGGATCACACTGATAAATTCACTGTATTACTTTGCACAAATCAATATCCCAGCACTTACCAGGGGTTGATGTGACCGAAATTGGTTTCAGCCAATTCGTGAGGGTAATAAATGGCCATTTATCAAATCAATTCATTCTGTGGCACTTCTCTGGCTGCCCATCCTCATGGTACCCATGGGGTGCCAGGCTCCATCCAGCCAGTCCCTACCACACACGTGACACTAGCTTGGAGAACTCAGGGAGGCCTGGCCTAGCCTCTAGATCTGTCTCCCTCTCCTGGACCTGCTTCAGTTTGAGGTCTCGAGGTGTTGGGTGCTGCCTGCCTACCATAAATTCTGACCCAGAGAGTGCTTCATGCTTCAGCTGGACTAGCAGCTGCAACCACCAGGCTGCCTTATTCCCTCATGCTTGGGTTTAGAAGCCTCTGGGAGCTGGTCACAAGGACTGAACATGGCTCTGAACATTATCATCGTGATCCCCAGCTGCAGGGCTTCTCAGCAAGGTGGATGCAGTAACTTCCTTACAAATGGAGGTTAAAAAGCACCAACCCCACAATCCAGGCATACCACACGACCAGGTAGGGCCTTCCTGGGGCAGTGGTATTTTAAACTTCAGCTGAGTGTCAGAATCACCTGAAGAGCCTGTTAACATATAGATCCCAGAATTTTTTATTCCACAGGTGTGGAATCAGCCTGAGATCTGAGTTTTAACAGGTTCCGGCCGGGCGCGGTGGCTCAAGCCTGTAATCCCAGCACTTTGAGAGGTCGAGATGGGTGGATCATGAGGTCAGGAGATCGAGACCATCCTGGCTAACACAGTGAAACCCCGTCTCTACTAAAAAATACAGAAAAAAAAAACTAGCCGGGCGAGGTGGCTGGCGCCTGTAGTCCCAGCTACTCGGGAGGCTGAGGCAGGAGAATGGCGTAAACCCGGGAGGCAGAGCTTGCAGTGAACTGAGATCGGGCCACTGCACTCCAGCCTGGGCAACAGAGCTAGACTCCATCTCAAAAAAAAAAAAAAAAACAGGTTCCCAGATGATAGTGATGCTGCTGGTCCAGAGACCATGCTTTGAGAACCACTGTGTTGGGGGATATACCTTTGTCTTGGCCTGGCCTGGGGTTCCTCTTCCCTTGCCTCATCTGTCTGAAATTAAGCCCAAGGAGTGGTACTTCAGAGATGGAGAACAAAGATGAGGCCACTGTGTTCAGCAGAACCTTAATTATCTGCTCGTGGGGTCTGCACAGGCTGGAGGGCCATTACATTAGGGGTTACACCAGAGGGAGTCTGGCTCCCAAGGATCAAAGTATGGAAATAAGAGCTTCAGTGGTGGAGAAGACACTCAAAAGTTGTTCAGGATATTTTCTATAAATTTAGGCCAGCTGTTGACAAATTATCCGGAAGTGATAGAAGAGTTCCAGGTTGGCAGATTGGGACATAAGTTCTGGCTCAGCTGCTACATTGCTAGTGACAGACAAGCTCCTATCCCTCTCTGGGTCTCAATTCTCCCACTTGAAAAATGGGGTTGAGGGTAGCGGACCAGAGGACGGTCAGAGTTAAATTCTATGCATAGGAAAGCAGCCTCGAGCAAGTGATTTAGGCATTTTGATCTCAGCTTCCTCATCAGTAAAATGGGATTGAGCGGCACCAACCTCAGAGGACTGCTATAAGGATTAAATGACACATGACACGCACAGAACTTATAACAATGTCTGGCATATAGATAGTACTCAACAAATGCTAACTTTTAATATTATTAACAGTGCCTATCCAGTTTGGTGATGACAGGATGTACACCTCACTGCAGCAGAGCATGAACCACTCTGTCCTTTCCGGCATCCCACATACTCACCAGCACCCACTGTGGCGATGGCGCTCTCCTGGCCAATGATGTGCTCCTTCAGCCGCTGCTCCAGGGGGAAGCGGCGCCGCTCCTCAGCCTCACGCTTCCGCTGCTTCTCTTGGTACTGTGCGGAGAGAGGGCAAATGGTTGAGGGCTGCTGGAACCATAGCACCATAGCTTCATTCTATCCCCCAGCTAGGGGAAAACCAGGTCTGGGTCTCCAGCAGTCCTGCTTCATAGCTTTGGTTCATGGTCGCTGGAGGCTGGTCCAGCCCTTTCTACTTTCCACTCAGGTGGCTGCCACTCAGGGCTCTCAGCTCACTCTGCTGGTAGAGTAAGTACTGCTAGCAGATTACCCTGGCTCTGGAGTCTGACAGAAGACCTGGGTCCAATCCCAGCTTTATCACTGACAAGATGTGCTTATCACCTGGAGCAAGTTATTTCACCTCAGTTTTCTCATTAGCAAATTGAGGATTAAATATTAATATGACGATATATGTAACAGGCCTAGCATCACGCTTGGCATGGAATAAGTGCTTAATAAGTATAAATTCCTTTCTCTTTCCTCTTGAAAAACGTTTTGATGTTCAAAAGACAGCTATGAATTTCAATGATGCTGTATTTCTATTAAACATAATTATTCAGCAATTGATGCATGCCCAGCCTTGTGCATGGCCATGATGAAAGGGTGGGGCAGGGGAAGAAGCAGGACTATGCCCTGTCCCCTGGGAGGTTCCAGTTGATGCTGAGGGTCTGTCATGTCTGGCCCTGAGCTTCATCCACTTCACAAAAGGCAGCAGGAGAAGCCTAAGCTTGGTTATCCGTGCAGAAGAGGAGACCCGGGCTTGCCCTCAGGCAGCTCAAAGTCAGGAGATGAGGCACAGCTTGCACAAAAATACTTCGCAACCATCTTCCTCAAGGGTGCAAAGCATGCATCTCCAGCACTGTATCTTTCACTAAAAACACAAAAACCTGCTTGAAAACAAGTTTGGTGAATGTCTGTAAGTCTGTCCCCTAAATCAATTATGAGCTCCCCAAGGACAGGCCCTATGTTTGACTCACTGCTATTTCTAGCATGCGTCCTGGCAATAGTGGGGCATCTGGTGAGTGTTTGCAAAAATGACAGATACAAAGAGGAGAGAATTAACAGCTAGATGGAGTGGTGCAGGAGTAGAGAAAGGAAGGACACATAAGTGTGGAACATCTGTTGGGGGGGCTTTCTGGGGAACAGGGGGCTTGAAGAAGCTGGAGGAGGACTGGGCCTGGAGGGAGCCATGGGACTGTCTGGAGAACAGGCAGGGAGGAGTGAGGGCAGGGTCCTGATGGTAGAGTATTTGTGGAGGCTGGGAGCTGGAGGGGAAGGAAGCAGATCTTGAACTGGAAAGGAATGACCAGGTCTTTAGGAGGCTCCTTTTCCCCAAGCCTGTAACACTAACATCTTTCTGGAAAGACAGCTGTCAAAGTCAGGCCCTGTCACAAAAGTTGTGGTTGCAGATTGCTCCTGCAGGCAGAGAGGATAAAAAACACCTACTGCTTGGGCAGTGTTTTCCTGTTACAGTAGTGACCTTGACAGAAGTTAAAAAAAATAAATAGCAAACAATCCAATTTTGGCTGTTGCTATCAGTCTATACTGAAAGCTCCCATCAGTCCTGGGGTTTCATACGGAGCAATAATTCGGCGCCAATCCCAGCGGAGTGACACTTGCCGGCTGGAATCCAGAGTGTCACTGTGCAGCTCCCTCAGGCGCCACATACATCACTTGGCTCTGCCGACTGCAGCCATAGATCTGCTTTTTCCTCCTCCCTGCCCACCCAGCCCCACTCAGCACTTAGGTCCACTGGGCTGGAGGCTCTGATGGTGAGATGCATACATACTAGCTGGGACAGTGCTGACTTGCAGTCGGGCACACCATGGAAGGAGCCTAAAGGGACAGAAGGTGGCTTGCAAGGGTTTGTTGGGTCAGTTTCCCCACTTCCCTTCAGTGATGAGTCCCAGAGTATGCCTGCCTCTGGGCCTTCGCTGACACTATTACCCCACTACAAAGGTCTTCTCTCTTCCCACCAACCTCCAATGTGGTACTGTCTAGGGAGTCTGTTGTAAGGCTTTGTACCTACCCCAGGCCCTGGGACCTCTGGTGCACTTAAATAACTTCCTGTTTGTCTCTCCTTCCTGGATCATGAGGTCACTGGTTACAAGACCATGTTTATTCATCTCTATAGTTCCAGCGCCTAGCAAAGGGCCTGGCTCACAGAAGGCATCAATTTGTGTTGCTAACTGAATAAAGGTGACTACCGTTTGCGGAATGGCTGCTGTATGCCAGGCACTGTACTCAGCACCTTACACACAGCATCTGCTTTAATTATTTCAGCTGTCTCCATCTGAGGTTTGGCTCTTCTTTTGGCTCACAGTGAGGCAAGTTGCGCAGAAAAGCACGCTTTGCTCCAGACAGACCTGAGCTCACCCCTCAACTTCATCTACTTCCTAGCTAGCTGCACTTGAGGAAGTTAAGCTCTCAGAATCTTAGTTTTCCTCATTAAAACACAGGATAGTATTGACAGTTTTAGTTTGTAGGATCCTTGTGGAATGCCACAAGGTGAGGATTAAATGAGATAATGCAATAATATATAAGTTCTCAGCAGAGTCTCTGGCACATAGCATTAAGAGGTAGTCTGAGTGACCAAAATGGCTACCTTCTACCTAACCCTTATTAAGCCTTTGATAAATGTGACTCCTCTTCTCCTTCACTGCATTTTGATAACAGACTGTCTAATCTAGTGACTTTTTTGTTTTTGGCACTGCAATCCTTTAACTAATTTAATTGTAGGTGGAATTCCACAGATGAAAGGAAGAGTTACTCTGGCTCAAGCAGAAGCCAGGAGCCAAGTCCACTTGGTTGCTACCACTGCCCCAGAGGCGGCTCTCAAGAGTCCATCTCTAGGAACCCTAGGTCTGCAGTGTGCAGTCTCAACACTCACCCGGCTCTAGAGGTGCCTCCACTGACTGAGGCGGCTCATCTTTGCTGTCAGCTTTCCTTACATGATAGAGAATTCCACCTCTGAGTACCTTCCACCCATTGGTCTGTGGGGCCTCACAGAACGTATCTTTTCCCTTTGCCATAGGCAAAGTCTAACATAACTTTTCTTTCCACTTTGTTGATTTGGGTATGACCAGTGTGGCCTCCCTAAGTCTTCTCTGGGGAAACACTTCTACTTCCTGTAACTCTTCTTCAGTGTCATGGTTTCAGGTTGTTTGGTATTCCTGTTTATTTCTTGGGCAAAGGAAAGGACTCTTGACTTCTATGGAGGTGACAGGTAGGGTGGGGAAAGTTACACCGTGAACTGGTTAGTTTTCCAGGAGGTTTCTAGATGGTCTTGGGAAAGATTCAAACCATGGCCTAAATCTCAGCACATTCTGATTCTCCCCAGCCTGGAGTCCCAAATATCTATGCCAATTCAGAAAAACCTCAGAAAATGGATCAGACTTCTTGATAAAAATGTAAAGCACACTGAGATTAAGCCAGGCAGGCAGAAGATTACTGCTTCATGTTCTTTTACCAATGCTTAACATAGAGTTTGTGCTAAAAAACATATGAAATGAATGATTGTCTTTTCATATGTTCAAAATATATATATATATATATTTTGAGACAGAGTCTCACTCTATCGCCAAGGCTGGAGTACAGTGGCACTGTGTTGGCTTACTGCAACCTCCGTCTCCCAGGTTCACGCAATTCTCCTGCCTCAGCCTCCCAAGTAGCTGGGATTACAGGTGCCTGCCACCACGTCCAGCTAGTTTTTATATTTTTAGTAGAGATTGGGTTTCCCCCATGTTGGCCAGGCTGGTCTTGAACTCCTGACCTCAGGTGATCCACCCGTCTTGGCCTCCCAAAGTGCTGGGATTACAGGTGTGAGCCACCGCACCCAGCAATGATTGACTTTTAAAGACCTAAGCCATGTGCCAAGCCTTATGAAAGGTTAGCCAGTGGAGTAAACTAGAGAAGGAAAAATATTTGATATGTATATATTCTATTTGAAGGAGAGGAGAAAGAAGGATGGGAGGAGCTTGGTAAGGGCTCTATAAATACAGGCTACTATTGTTCCTGTCTTTGGGGAGATGGGAAGGAAGGCTACAAAACCGAGTTCAAGGCTCTGCTCTGATAGGGACCCACTAGAGGAGAAGAGAAGGCAGGAATTCAGCCTGCAGAAGCAGAGGGCACTGAGCTGAGAGAGGTACTGTAAAGGAGCCACCCAGGAGAGCAGGAGTGGGAGACTGAGCATCTTCTTAATAAAAGCCACACACAATTAGCTTCAGAAGCCCTCACCTGGAGCCATCAGCGACCAGCTTCCCATGCTGCATCTTGGCTGGATAATCGCAGTCACTGGTTTCCATCAGTCTTGATTTAATATGGCACCCCTCCTGGCTGTGAGTGCATTTACAGGAAAGGGCTGGGAGGCCGAGGCGAAGCCTAGCTGGGCTCGCTCTGTTTAGAGGTAGGTGGCTGTGCTGAGTGGCTCTGCGGGGGAGGGTTACAGAAGGGATATGGCAGGCGTCCCAACTGTTGGGCATCCCTCAGGGCAGAGGTGTGACAGTGAACCTGGCAGTGTGTTCACTGAGGGAGCAGCTGTGGTAGGGGTAGGGGGTAGGCAGAACAAAACCCTGGGCAAGAATGGGAAGGTAGGTATGGAGGGGGAAGAGAAGAGAGGCCAAGCTGCAGTTTTTCTCTCAAGGGGAGATCAGGTCTATACAGTCCACCTGCTCCTCATAAATAAACTCAGGTATGCCCCATGCTCCTGAGTCCCTGACTCAGATGGTAACTCACATCATAGTCGGGGCTTCTACCATGCCCTGAAACGGTATGACATAGAGGCCTGGGAAGGGAGGTCAACAAAGGGAATGAGGGGATAACAGATGAGATGGTCGGGGCAGGGATGATGATGGAGAAAGCCTGGAGGAGGGGAATGATAAAACAGGAGCCCAGGAGTGCCAACAAAGAAGTCTAGGGGATGCAGAGCACATGGGAACACAAGACTGGGAGATGAGAGAGGCACCCAAGGAATTTGAAAGTCTCTTAAACAAGTCCACAAAGTACACATCCTTGTAGAGGAAGGCTGAACACAAAGCAGGTGTCAGCCCCGTCACACTTGGTAATCACTAGGTCGGCATCCCAGATTCCATTCTCCTCTCTTCCAGTCCATCCTCCTTTTGCTGCTAAAGCCAATATTTTAAACATGTAAATCTGATCATGTCACTCCTCTGCAAATAGCTAGGTGGATCAGAGACAAGACTGATGAGAGAAGGTTACGAAGGGCGAAGAGTGGCTAAAGTGAGAAAATGAGTTTGTGCTCATCTCAGGTGGAACTTCTGACCTCAGGTGATCCACCCGTCTTGGCCTCCCAAAGTATTGGGATTACAGGCGTGAGCCACCATGCCCAGCAATGATTGACTTTTAAAGACATGAGCTATGTGCCCAGCCTTGTGAAAGGCTAGCCAGTGGAGTAAACTAGAGAAGAAAAATACTTGATATGTATATATTCTATTTGGAGGAGAGGAGAAAGAAGGATGGGAGGAGCTTGGTAAGGGCTCTACAAATACAGGCTACTACAGGCATCAAATCAAAGGGATGTGATGTTGACTTATCTCATAACTGGTAGTCTTAACTTCAATCACTAGGTTAAGGTGGCGGCTGCCAGGTTTCTTCACTGTTATTTTCCCCTTTGTAATTAAAAAGTATCTTGTGGGGAGAGACTTTGACACTGTGTAAATATCCTGTTACTCCTCAAACTTCAACTCATTAATTTTAGCATTCACTGATATGGGACTGGCTGTTTTAATCCTCATAGCCCTATTAAGTTGATAGTATCATCATCCCCATTATACAGAGATGAAGTAAATTCAAGCAAGGTTCCACTGGCAGCAAGTGTAGAGACAGAACACTAACCCTTGCAGTCTGATTCCAAAGCCTGCACCATCCACCTGGAGATAAGGAAAGACTTGCCTTCAGGGAGTTCAGTCTGTTTAGGAAGATGAGACTTCAAACAGAAATTTTCTATCTGTTAGAAGTATTAATGCTTCTAGTAAAGGGCAACTTGATACATTTATTGAAAATAAACCCCACAGGGTGTTCTTGCCAGAAATGCATAATCTTGAATTTAATCACAATGAAACAGCAGATAAACCCAAATTGAGGGACATTCTACAAAATAACAAACCTGCACTTGTTAAAATGTCAAGGTCGGCTGGGCGCAGTGGCTCACACCAGCAATCCCAGCACTTTGGGAGACCGAGGTGGGCAGATCACGAGGTCAAGAGATCAAGACCATTCTGGCCAACATAGTGAAACCTCGTCTTAACTAAAAATACAAAAATTAGCTAGGCGTGGTAGTGGGCGCCTGTAGTCCCAGCTACTCTGGAGGCTGAGGCAGGAGAATTTCTTGAACCCAGGAGGAGGACGTCGCAGTGAACTGAGATCACACTACCGCACTCCAGCTTGGTGACAGGGCGAGACTCCATCTCAAAAAAAAAAAAAAAAAAAAGTCAAGGTCATAAAAGTCAAGGAAAGACTGAGGAACCATTCCAGATTATTATGTTTTATTTTTCCTTTTGATTTCCACATCATAACGTTTGGATCATTCCAGATTAAAGAAGGTTAAAGAGACATGACAACCGAATGCAACTTGGATTTTGAAACCGTCTTTTCTTGTAAAGAGAATTATTAGGACAACTTGTGAGATCGGAATAACATCTGTAGATTAGTATCAATCAATATTAATGCCCTGATTTTGATGATTATACTGAGGTTCTATAAGAAAATGTCCTCGTTTTTTTGGGAGATGCATACAAATATTTAGGGGTAAAGGGACATCATGTGTAAACTTAAATCATTCAGAAAAAAATTATATATATATCCTTATATGTATTAGTTATGTACATAAAAATAAAGCAAGTATGATAAGATGTTAACAGTTGGGAATCTAAGTGAAGGATTTATAGGAATTAATTGTACTATCTCTAAAATTATGCAAAAATAAAAGTTAAAAATATCAGGATAATGCCTACCCTTGGGGGATGAGTCAGGAAGGGAGTCTGAGGCAGGCTTTTGGGGTACTTCTAACAGTCTATTTCTCGATAAGGTATGTCTTGTTTGTGAAAATACAGTGAGCTATACATTCCTGATATGTGTATCTTATACAAGTATATTTCAATAAAAAGCTTTTAAAAGTTAAAAAGAAGGCCAGGCATGGTGGCTCATGCCTATAATCCCAGCACTTTGGGAGGCCAAGGCGGGGAGATCACTTGAGGCCAAGAGTTTGAGACCAGCCTGGCCAACATGGTGAAACCTCGTCTCTACTAAAAACACAAAAATTAGCCGGTTGTGGTGTGGCCCCCTATAATCCCAGCTACTGGGGAGGCTGAGGCAGGAGAATCGCTTGAACCTGGAAGGTAGAGGTTGCAGTGAGCTGAGACCGTGCCACTGCACTCGAGCCTGGGCGACACAGCAGGACTCCGTCTCAAAAAAAGAAAAAAATAAAAATAAATAAAAGTTAAAAAAAAGAGAAAGAGAAAGTTGGTCCCTAAAAAGCACTTAGCACTGTCTGGCCCATACCATAGTAAGCCACAGGGCCAAGTACAGAGCCAGGCACATGGCAAGCTGGCACCAAAGCACAGAATGGGTTGAGCAAGGCTGAGGGGAGGAAGAACATAACCCTCCTACCCTCCTGTGTGCTCCTCCTCTCCCCCTCCTGCAGGGCTGCACTCAGCTCTGAGAGGAGCACCCAGGCTCTCAGCCTGGAATGCGGGCCCAGGGGAGCATCACATCCCCAGCTGCCCCTGAAGCAAATGAAAAAATATAGAGATAGGAAATGTGCTTGTGATGCTGTCACTGGGATATGCAAATAAAATATATAGGATAGGCCTATCTGCCTAATATTCCTGCCAATGCATTCTTTGGGTGTGATTAAAATGAGTAATAAATTCCTCGTGAGTCTCAGTGCAGTGAGGATTGGGAGTGGAGATGCAGGCTGGCACAAGCACGTTCCCCTCAGCTGAATATTCATCATGGCATAGCTCCACATATTTTTGTTTTATCTGCTATCATGTCAACAGAGATGTATTTCTACCTCTCCTTCGTCTCTTAGTTAAGACATGAAAATGGTCCTGGCTTTAAGTATTAAACTCTCCATCTATGAAAATCCTTCAAAGTGAGATTACAGGCTACCTCCTCTTTGAAGCTTGCCCTGCTCTCTCTGCCAGGAGGTGATCCACGCTTTCTTGGAAACTCTACCAACTCTGCGAACCCTCCTAAGACAAATCAGTCTGCAGGTATCAGAGCTAAGAGTGCCAGATGGCAAACTCTGGGATGGGGCTGGGCCTCATCACCTCTGGATATTCTCAGGGGGGTCTAAGGAGGCTTCGGCACAGAGAATGCTGAAAGAACTGAGGAAGCCAATAGTGAGGCACACATCATTCAGACCACTTAAGGTGACAGAGATTCTAGGGTAAATGACGCATTTTAAAGGGCAGAATTAACTAAAAAATTAGGCTTATGGATAATTTTAAATGGAAAAATCACCGATAATATTAAGTGAATAAAAAGCAAATTCCAAATATAGAATAGGATCGTAACTCCTTCGGGCCAAGTAGGAAACAAAAGTGTCTGATAATCAAGGACATAATATAAGAGGGAATGGGGGGCCCTGTGGCTGGACAGTGCACACTCCCAATCTCCAAGGCATTACAATCACAGTTTTGGAAAACTCTGGGTGGCTATATAAAATGTAGCTGCCAGTTTGAGAACTCCTGGTATATATGGTGGACTGTCAACCATATTTTTTTTTAAAAAGGCCATCTATATAACTATACATAGATATGATCCTGAGAAGGCTAATACCATATCATAAGAGGAAACCTATTGTTCAATTCCTAATAGTCACTTATAACAACTTGGTTTTCTGTAAATCATCTGCTTGCTTTCCTGAGGCTTCAGTTTTCCCATCTGTGAAACAGGGGTAACAAGAACTACTTCACAGATTTGCTACGGGATTAGAAAAAATGTATATTTGAGCACCTGGCACAGTACCTAGATGCATTTGATAAAAACAGTATCTATTATTGTTATAATTAATTAAAAATATTAATAGTGGTTATGTCTTGGTAGGAGGGCTACAGTCTTTGAATTAAATTCAGCTCAGTTGTCATCTCTTCCAGGAGGTCTTCCTTGATAAGTTATACCACTGATGACTCAGTGGTGTCATGGTTTACTTGCCTGTCTCCCTATCAGACTGTAGCTCCTTCAGTGTTTTATTCACTGTAGCTCCTTGAGTGTTTTACTCATCAGTCTTCTTCCCATCTAGCCCAGAGTCTGGCACATAGATGTCATTCATAAATATGTACTATATTATTTCTCTTTATTTTACTTTTCTGTATCTCTAAAACTTCTATAATGGGGCATATGACTTTAACACAAGTTTTCTATGAGCATAATTTGACTACAGAGTGGTAGGTGGAGGTGGAGGAGGCTGAGCTGGGTGGCAGGGGGATTGTGAGCGGACAGAAGGGGAACCAGATAAGATCAGAGTGACAGCAACCCATGTCTAGACAAACAGCCAGGAGATGAGGCCCAGGCTGGAGCTTCAGCAGCCTCCAGGCCTGAGTCATTATGTTACAGATGCAGGGCCTGAACTCAGAGGCAGTTGCTTCTTACTTACTGGCAGAGGGAGAAGAAACCAGGTCTAAAATGGTGTTCTTCCCACAAAAGCCTGCCTCACAATTTTGAAGAGGAAGCTTTTTGCAGTTTGGAGGAAAAATGCAGAACAGAATGAATGGGTGACCAAGTAGATGCTGAACCAACTGAGAGAAAGCCAATGCTGCTGACACCCAGTGAGGGCTGAGGGGTGCTTCACATAGGTAGAATTTGATGGGACAGCAAAGCAATTAGGTGGAGATGCTCAGTGGACACATTCAGAATGGAGAGAGTCCAGACTGGATGAAGGGATAAAATGCACAGAGGTGACAACAGATGAAATGGTCTTCCAGCTGAGAGCTACGGAATCCCTGGACTGGCTCCAAGTGGTTTTCTTAGCCTCTAAGGCAGCGCCTCCACGGTGGGACAGCTGTGTTAGGGCTCTTCCCTGAAGCTGCTGCCCAATAAGCCTACCCACTGTGGCTCTGCCATGGAACAAATCTCATTCCCTCTCACCCAGAGCTGTTCCTATGCTCTTCCTCTTCTGGACAGATGCCCTATTACCATCAGCTTTCTCTCATGGCACAGTTCCTCTTGCCACCCTACTGCCTTTCTCTGCACAGATTCTAAGAGATCAATGTCTACTTCGAATATGGTGTCTGTAATTGCCCTCCATGCTCCAGAAGGGTCTGACTGGCACAGGGGATTGCAGCCGCCATTTGCTCACTCTGGACATTAGCCCTGTAACAATGTGGCCAACATCAAGCCACTTCCCTTGGGCAGCTAAATTTTGTGAAGGGTCTAACCTTCAGTGGGCCTAACCCTCCACCAGCACTGGCACTAAGGGGGCCTGTTGTCTTGCTTCAGTGGCCAGATCACTGCCTGCTCTGTCACATAAGTTCAAAAGCCACAGGTACTCTTGGCCAAGTCCAGGGCTGGTCTCTCAGGGGAAAGGAACTGGGCTTGAAAGGGGAGCTGAGGATGAGAGTGCAGTCCCTAAGGTTAGGCGCAACAGTGCTGAGGGATTTCCTTAAGGCACTTGGGGAAGTTGACCCAACCTCCCGACCTGCTCCTACGATAGAAAAATCTGAACAAAAGGAGACAAGCACTTGCCCTCTGAAATTTAGTAGTTCTTTCTGGTCACAAGGGCCCCTGGGGATGGGTTGTGAAAAGCTAGTCACCCTTCCTAATTCCTTCCTTTCTCCAGGAGAAACTACTGCAAGACAGTTACTAAAATTACCAGGGAGGCAAACTCTGTATGGTTGATGTTGATTATCAAATATTTCCAGCTCTCCCATTCTAGGCACATGGTAGGATTACTTTTCTTGGCCCCCTTATGATTGGTTTGAAACATGGGATTAGTTCTGGCCAATGAATAGTGAGTGGAAGGAAAGGATCCTCCTTCTAGGCTGAGCATTTAACTATGGATGTAAGACCCTTCAGAGCATCCTTTTCCCTCTGGCAAGCAACCAGCAACATTCCAGTGGGTGGCTGCTCTGCCTGCTGGGATCCCTAAGTGCCTAGGATGAATAGAGCCTGCCCTCATCCACAACCACAAGGAACACGTAACATAAGGCAAAAATAAATCTTATTTTGTTTCGTTTTAAACCACTGAAATTTGGGGTTGTTACAATAGCATAATCTAGCTTATCCTGACTGATCCATATACAATCATACGTTGCCTAGAACCTCAGAAACCATTTAGTACAATGTTTTCATATCACAGAAGACTGAGCTTTAATGAGGGGAAGTGCTAGCCCAAGCTCACATGGGCAGTGAGTGGTGAAACTAGGATCAGAACCCACATCTCTTCAGTCTCCTTCCAGGAAGCTAAGTGCTTAGACTTAAGACAGCGAATATTTGCCACTAGGTGGGACCTGCCACACTGAATCATCTCAAGGTACTTCAGCCAATTTGTGGATACCAGACTCCTTGATGTTGGAAAGGGCACAAGAGTAAAAGTAAAAAACCTGGTCTTTGCAGTCCCTGTCCTGTCACCGAACCTACCACATGACCTGTAGTCAAGCCTATTATGTTCAGTTTTGATGCTAACTCACTCTGGGACCAAAGGCAAGCCACATCACAGCCCTGGGCTCCAGTTTCTCCAGGAGCAAAATAAGTCAGCTGATTTAGGTTTCAGAGATTGAAACTTGTGGCAACAGCAGAGTCCCCTCAGAGACTTCCCCAGGAGGGAAGGGCAGGCCACGTGGGCAGTGCTCTAGTCTGTCTCTCTCCTTCTACTTGAACAACTCAATTTTCCTCTGATTTATTGGCTTATGCTTTTGTAAGATTTCCCATCACTGGACTTGATTTCTAAAGTCCCTGCCAGCTCTGAGATTTTGTGATTCTAGTTCTAGTTCTGTCCAGCAGTTCCTGAGTTACTTAGCCCTGTTTTCAGGGAGTTCAAAAGTTTGGTTGGGAAGACAGAATTAGAATGGAGGATTTTTTGGCTCAGATTCTATACTAGGCTTTCAGGAGTTTGCGTGGAGGGGAGGGGAGGGGTGAAGGAATAGTTCTAGAAAGAGTGATGCTGGGAAAAGATGGTTTGATGAGGCTGTAGAATATATGAGGCCTAGGAAAAATACGACTAAAATCTTTGCTTGGGCTAAAGATTTTGTCTGGCTAGCACCCCCTCCTCTGAAAAGGACCTGGGAGACCCATCACTTCATAAACCAAATTTAAAGGTAATGCTCAGCAGCCAGAAGTGGCCAAGGCCACTCCCTGGTCATGATAGGCGCAACTTCCTATTCTTGATGAGACTGGAGGCTGGATTTGCATTTAAACAGATAATAATCACCTAAGGAGAAGTGGCCTTTGGTGTAAAGCCTGACATAATTTAATGAGTGAAGGATTAAATGATGCATGGAGTGTCCACAGGCCTCCTCCCTTCCCTGAGACTTACCTTGGTTTCAGAAGTCCTCAGAAGCTTCATCACTTCCCCTTCTCGGGCATAATCCAAGGGCGTGTGTCCCATTTCATTCCTCTGCAGGGGGTTGGCTCCTGGCAAGAGAAGGATAAAAAGTCAGAGGCTCTATGAATGATCAGTGGAACCTCAGCCTTCCCTTGGAGGTGGCTTAGGGCTCTGATTTCTATGTTGAGAATGTCCATGGACACCTACAAATGGTGGAAGAACATGGGACTGGGGCTCCTACATGTGCATGCACACATGTTCCATAACATACTCCATACACGCAGATGCGTTGTACATACACAAATACACACAGCTGAACATGCTAACACAGTATGCCAAATAACTACACAGGTTAATATACCCCAGCACAAATACATGTAAACACACAATTTCATACATGTATTCATTAAAATGTCCATATTTTCCGGGTTCACGCCATTCTCCTGCCTCAACCTCCCAAGTCGCTGGGAGTACAGACACCCACCACCACGCCCGGCTAATTTTTTGGAGAGATGGGGTTTCACCATGTTAGCCAGGATGGTCTCAATCTCCTGACCTTGTGATCTGCCCGCCTGAAGCCAAGGTAAGTCTCAGGGAAGGGAGGAGGCCTGTGGACACTCCATGCATCATTTAATCCTTCACTCATTAAATTATGTCAGGCTTTACACCAAAGGCCACTTCTCCTTAGGTGATTATTATCTGTTTAAATACAAATCCAGCCCCCAGTCTCCTCAAGAATAGGAAGCTGCCCCTATCAGCATACAGATAAACATTCATTCATGAAGCCATATAAAGGGTTCCTTTCTAAAGCAGAGAATATCCCAAATAACAATTAAATGGTTCCCCTTCTTTCTGTTTTCTGCTGCTCTCCTTTTATGCGCTCTTACCTCTGGGCATTTCCTATCTGTCTGAGTCAGCTGAGACCTCTGGAAAGGCATGGGCACCACCAGCAACCTGTCTACGCCACTCTAGCTGTTGGTGGTTGAGTGTGTGTGGCTGGACATTTCCTCCAATCATTAGTTCCTGTGACTTAAGGACAAAGACTTTGAGTATGACAAAAAGAAGGGGTTAGCTTGGGGCCATGTATCTACCTTGTCTCTAAGTACTGGCAGCTGACAAGCCTGTATAAAGTGTCTACTTTGTGCCAGCCTTGGCAGTTATGGAGGAAAGGTCACTCTGACTCTCTGTGCTGTCACAGCCTTCCCAAAGCCCATGTCTAAGCACCTCACTCTCTTCTTCAAAAACCATCCATTCTATTCAAGTCGGCAGACCCTGAATGAATGGGGCCTGAGGATGCAGAAGAATCAGATCTGGCCCTGCCCTAAAGGCACTCCTCTCAAGGCAGGAAGACAGAAACATAATTAGAAAACTGCTTTGTACACAGCAGATGCTCAATAAATGTGTGTTACACAGAACATTAAGGTAATAATTATCTAGTATTTTTTGAGCTTCTCTGTTGCTCAGGAAGTACTGTCTGAATAAAAGAAGGTTAAGACTCAGTCCCTGCCAAAGGATATAATGGGCTGGCTGGGAAACCAATTAGCACAGGGTATGGCTCAGGGTGGGTGTCCAACCACTGTTGATGGACAGTAAAAACCAGTGTTTCTCAATCCAGTATGTGAAAACATTTATATCATGATACAGAAGTATTCCTATTCTACTTAAAAAGATTTTTTAATTAAAAAAAATTTTTTTGGGCGGGTGCAGTGGCTCACACCTATAATCCCAGCACTTTGGGAGGCTGAGGCAGGCAGATCACAAGGTCAGGAGATTGAGACCATCCTGGCTAACACGGTGAAACCTGTCTCTCCAAAAAATTAGCCGGGAGTGTTGGTGGGTGCCTGTAGTCCCAGCTACTCGAGAGGCTGAGGCAGGAGAATGGCATGAACCCGGTAGGTGGAACTTGGCAGTGAGCGGAGATTGCACCACTGCGCTCCAGCCTGGGTGACACAGCGAGACTCCATCTCAAAAAAAACAAAAACAAAAACAAAAACAAATGTTTAGGAGACAAGATCTCACTATGTTGCCCAGGCTAGTCTTGAATTCCTGGGCTCAAGCAATCCTCCTGCCTTGGCCTCCCAAAGTGCTGGGATTACAGGTGTGGGGCCACCGTACCCAGCCACAAGTCTCTACTTCTTCTTTTCTTATTTTTTATTTTTATTTTTTTTTGAGACAGGGTCTCACTCTATTGCCCAAGCTGGAGTGCAGTGGCGCGATCTCTGCTCACTGCAACCTCCACCTCCTGAGATCAAGCAATTCTGCATCTCAGCCTCCTGATCACAGGCATGTGCCACGATGCCTGGCTAATTTTTGTATTTTTAGTAGAGATGGAGGTTTCACCATGTTGGCCAGGCTGGTCTCAAATCCCTGACCTCAGGTGATCCTTCCATTTTGGCCTCCCAAAGTGCTGGGATTATAGGTGTGAGCCACCATGCCCAGCCACAGTCTCTACTTCTTAAAAGACCCTATCAACTTATGAACAACAGTAACAATTTATTAAGCATTTACATGTGGCTGTCTGCCTGAGTGGCAGAGGAAGTGGATAAAGCTCTATAGAGATGTGGGAGGTGGAGGGGGAAGGGGCAGGCCATAGGAAATACAATCCAGGTGAAGGAAACTTTTATTATCAATAAGAAAAAACTAATTTTTTTTACACAGTATTATCTTCTAACAGGAATTTAGTGCAGAATATTGACAAATACATTGTTTTTTATTAAGATACAATTCACATACCATAAAATTAAACCTTCCAAAGTATACAATTCAAGGCCGGGCACAGTGGTTCATGCCTGTAATCCCAGCACTTTGGGAGGCCGAGGTGGGCAGATCACTTCAGGCCAGGAGTTCGAGACCAGCCTGGCCAACATGGTGAAACCCCATCTCTACTAAAAAAAAAAAAAAAAAAAAAAATTAGCCAGGCATGGGGGCACATGCTGGTAATCCCAGCTACTTGGAAGGCTGAATGAAGCACGAGAACTGCATGAACCCAGGAGGCAGAGGTTGCAGTGACCTGGGATCATGCCGCTGCACTCCAGCCGGGGCAACAGACTTGTCTAAAAAATGGAAAGGAAAGGAAATGAGGTATACAATTCAGTGGTTTAAATTATACCATTCCAGAACATTTTCACCCTCCTCCAAAAGAAATCCCCTATCTATTATCAGACAGTCCCCCTACCCCCAGCCCCGGCAAACATTAGTTTGCTTTCTGTCTATGGATTTGCCTATGCTGGATACTTCCTATGAATGGAGTTGTATAATATGTGGCCTTTTGTGTCTGACTTCTTCAAGCTTACCAGAATGTTTTCAAGGTTCATCCATGTGTTAGCATGGCTGAATAATACTCCATTCTGTGGATATACTACATTTTGTTTATCTATCAGGTGATGATGGACATTTAAGCTATTTCCCCTTTTTGGCTATGATATAAACAGTGCCATGAACATTCACACACAAGTCTTTGTGTAGATGTATGTTTTCATGTCTCCTGGGCAGACCATTGGAGTCATGATGTAATAATAGTAACACTGCTATTTATTGAGCAATTACTCTGTGCCAGGCACTGTGCTCGGTACTTTCTATATATTTTATCAGTTAATCCTCACAACTACCCTGAGGGATAGGAATTAAAATCCCCAAGCTACAGGCTCAGAAAAGTGAAATAACTAGCCCAAGGCCACAAAGCTAGCTTTACTTGCTTGAACTAGGAGTAAAAACCACCCCCAGGTTTTCCTAACTCCAATTCTCTACTCTCACGAGGGTGACCACAATATACCCCTGACGAAAAAGCCTTCAGCTGGCCTTTGCTTTCAGGACAAAGTGCAACCTCCCTAGGAAGGAGTGTGCCTGTGGTCTTCCTAACTACTGGGCAAGTCCTCAGAAGCTCAGTCAGAGCCTCATCCTTTCTTTCAATTTTGTTGGCACTTACTGGGCACCTTCTATCTGCAAGCTTCTGTGTGCAGGATAATGAAGGACTGGCAGAGCCAATGAACAGTTTCCTTCTTTATATTTCACGACTGTTCTATAGCAACTGATACCTTGAACACTCTCCCCTGTGAGTTCTATAAAACCACTTTTCAAGTTTTCTTTCCACTCTTGTGACCATTTCTTCTGTCTCTTTTGCAGACTCTTTAATAACCTTAAAGACTTCCTGTCTTTAAGATTATTAGGTGCTACCTAGAGTTCAAGTCCAGCACAATTCCACCTCTCCAGGAGCTCATGGGGACAAGAGATCACAGGCTGAGTGTCATCAGTGTGCTGAAGGACGGACAGGCAGCACTGTGGGGCTCAGGAAGGAACAAAGTGCTCAGGGACTTGTTAGCCTAGCCCAGCCTTCCTGGCCCAGCCCCGCTGAGCTGCTTTCTCTGGCACTCAACAATGAGGGGCTCTGCAAGGGCTGAGGGGCCAGTGGCAGAGAGCATCCTCCCCTCCCCCCAGAGCTAAACCACAGCGGAGGCAGAAAGGGAGCTGCAAAGAAGCAGTGGAAAGGTCTCTCCTTTCTTAGACAGCCTCAAGGGGAGCTTTGTCACTAGACATGAGCTGCAGCGGAAGGGAGGGTTAGGGAGAGACCTCTGGAAGGGGAAGAATGACAAAGAGAAGAGTAGAAAAATGGTTAGGAGGAAAGAAATGGCAGAGAGAAGAGGAGGGGGAAGAGGAGAGAAGAGGAGGGGGAAGAGGAGAGAAGGTGACAGAGGAAGACAGTGGAAGAATGAACAGAGAGTGAGATTAGCCTCTTCAAACAAGTGCTGTCAGTGATCTATATTTGCTTACAGAATGAAAAATGTGTGCCATAAACATTGGCCACTGAGTAATTTCTAGTAGGAGTCATGTCACTTCTCATAAAGGATGCGATGGGGACAGGTAGGACATCTCTGCACCTGGGCCAGCCAGTACAGGGTCTCCTTTTAAAGCAGTACTGCACCTGTCTCCAGCCCAGGAGGCTCTCAGGTCAGGCTCCACCTGACCACTCATGGGGAAGGCTCCCCAAGGTTCTGGAGCCTCAGGGCAGCATGTCTGCCCCCACTTTAGGAAGGCTGAGGCGGGGGTACCGTGGATAGTGTCCATCTAATATTAGGACCTCAGCCCTTCACCCTCGCTCTGACTTGACTAATTGCTGTAATAATTGATAGAACCTGACTTCTACCACTGATCGATTTCACCTCTATGGCCACAAACCATTACACTCCAATAAATAATCACGTTGGGCCTCACCCGCCTGCCCTCTCCAGGGGCATCAGGATGGCCCGTGCCCTGGCCTGACCTCCCCTTGCCTCCCACCCAGGGCCCCATCGGGCCGAGCAGCTGGTCTAGAGGGCCAGGCCTCTGGGAGTAAGTGAAAGGGCTGGATGGAGGTGGGGAGTGCTAATCGCAGGCCATCCGTCACTTCCCACTGGCTGTCTGGGGCTGGGGCAAACACCTGGAACACCCCAGGCAGTGTGGTACAGGACCCCTCCCCTCCCCTCCCTCTCCAGATTAGTGTGTCCCAGCTTATAATATTTGATAAATAGCAGACTGGCTTCCTGGCAGCACTGCTGCGGCTGCGCCTGCCCGCTACAGCTGTGGAAGGTCACTCATTGGGGAAATATGTTTCTGTCAGTGGTATTGAAAAAAGTTTAGTGGAGTGACAGGCCTCAATTTTTCAAATTTTATTAACTCCATCCTCTTAACCATTTGTCTTGAATTCCTTCAGATTCTGGGGGATCTGTCAATAGGGCCTGGGCCAGGAAACTCGTGTTGGGGCGGGGGGTGGGTGGTCGTGGGGCTGATGCTGATTGGTGCCACTATGGCTGGTTTGGACCTCATCACCCAGGGCAAGGTAAAGCAGTGGCAATGCTGTCGGTGAGAGTGAAGGCCTGGCTCACTGGTGCTGAGAGAGCCCACTCCTCTTCTCTGTTTCAGTACCTGCCTTTGATTTGACACAATTATTGACTCTCCAAGTGGAAAAATGGTGAGTTCTTCTAATTCCCTAAGAAGATAGTTCCTTCTACTACATCTCAAATGGGTGGTCACTCTGGCTCCTCTGAATGTCCCCAGTACCCAGCCCCAAGCTCATGGCTCTCCCAGGGGTGTCCCCCATTTAACTGAGGGCAGATTTTTCACATATGAGCCCCAGATTCTCTCACCAACTCTACTTCCATCTTGGTTCTGAAAACATCTGTTCATCTTTTAAGACTCAGTCCAGGCTTCTCCTCCAGGAAGCCTTGTTTTCCTTCCACCATAAGTTGGGTACCATCCTCTCTGCTCCCATAGGTCTTTTGGCTTCCATCTTACTGCACTGGTTACCCTGCATTAAAATCTGTCTCATCTAAGACTGAGAGTTCTTATAAGTCAGACACTGTGTTTGATACACTGCTATATATCCTTGCATGGGATGGGAACTCAATAATATTTGCCAGACGACTGAACCATATTCTCTCCAGGTGCCATCTTCTGAGGCCACACAGAACATGGCTGTTCTTTCTGCCCCAGGAGAACCTTTCTGATAGCAAGTACAAAACCATGTACCTTTTTCCTGTAGACCAAAGTCCCCAGTTTCTTTGCTGGTCCCAGAAGCCTCTCTGCCTGGTTGGCAGAAGAGGTCAGGTCAGGCCCCGGTACCCTCTATGCTCTGTAGGTGGGAAGTGGGGAGGAAGTGTTTGGAGAGAGAGGCCCACCTGCCTTTCCTAGGGAGAGTAATGAAATTAGGGTGGAGGTGGGATTCAGATCTTCTCCGTGCTGTTGGCAAAAGCTCATTAAGCTGAGAGGGTGGGAGGAGGCTTGTCACTCCCTCCTCCCTTGACACTACTCTGTCCTGGCCCTTGCCTACCTCAAATAATATAATGTGTATAAGAGGGCTTAACAACAACAACAACAGTAACAACAGTAAATGTCCTATACAAATGTGTTGGCCTATTATTATTAATAACATTGACATTCATGCCGCTCCCCACCCCTGGTTCTGTCAGCACACTGCCCTTCTAGTGATACGATTCCACTGCAATCCTCATGACTCAGCCCTTCCCTCTGAAAGAGCACTGGGCTGGGGAGCCAGTGAGGGGCTGCCTCTTCCAGCTGTGTGATCCACCAGGGCACTTGCTCTACTTCTCTGGTGGTAATGATGGCTGCCCTACCTACCTCTAAGGGCTTTGTGAGGACTACCTCTAAGGGCTTTGTGAGGACTAATTAGATTAACAAGTTCAAAAATGATTGGAAGGAAGGATTAGACAGGTGTACAATGTTCTTTGTAATAATTTTTACATTCACTCTTGCTTTCCATATTTACTGCTAGTGGCTTTACCACCTTCATCCTCATTGTCACTATTTCAGCAGTCTGTTGACTATCTCAAATTAGAAGTTTTTGTTGAAACTTCTAATTACGGGAAATCCTTCCCATGATCAGAGACATGTCAATGTGGACTGATCTATTCTTTTCGGGTATGAGCTCCCCATCAAGGAAACATTCAGAGAGAGAGTGAGAGGATGACCACAGATGAAAAGCCATGCACCTTCCCTGTCTCCCCGCTCAGCTCCACTCTGTCCCCACCTGTGGTCTCTCCGATTACCCAGATCCTGCTCATTCTTCAAGGCCCAGTTCTCTCCTCCTCCAGTGATCAGTGCTCTCCCTTCTGGGCTCCTAGAGTCCTCCCTACTCACTCCTTTTCCTGGCCCTCAGTCTCAGAGTCCTGGCCTGCTACTCTCATATCTTGGTTTAGTTTTCACATCCAGTATGTACGGGGCTCCCTCAAGTCAGAACCAATTCTCCTCTACTTTCCCAGAAGCTGAAGGTGAGAGAGAAGAAACTTGTTGAGAATGCTGCAGGAAGCACAGAAGAACTGGGAACAGAGCTCTGGTCTCTTGAGCTTTTTCCATAAACCACACCACTGAGCCCTGCTCAACATACGTATGTACACAGACATTCACACTTGCAGATATGCCCCCCCACCCCACCCCTGTAATGAAAAATACTTACTGGGCACTTGTTATGTGCCATATCCTGTGCTCACAATGGCCATGGATTTAACAATTTGATGAAGACAGCAGGAGATGTATAATTTTTTCTAGTTTACAGATGATTTAACTGAGTCTAGCAGAAGAGCAAGGGAAAGGTGACAGGCTAACATTTGTTGGGTATAATGCTTTTATATACAGTGTCTGAATTATTCATCAAACAAAGAGTCTGAGAAAGTAGAGGCTCAGAAAACTAAAATAATTTACCCATGGTCATAGAGCAGATAAATAGTAAGCTGGGATTTAACATGGGGATTTATTATACTATTCTCTCTTTTGTACATGTTTAATATTTTACATAATGAAAAGTATTTTTTTAGGAAAGGAAGCCAGGTCTGGTTTTCCACTACAAAGTGCTACCTTCCAAAGGCCTGATGACTCAAAAAGAGAGAAAAATCATCTTTTTCCCTCCCTTCCAGTGTGCTCAGATGCTCCAAAGCCAAGATACGGGCATTTCTAGAGGTAGATTTGGGATAGACAGCTTTGTAGAAAGGGGACAAAATGAGGTTCCCTTTCCTCCCATTCAGGACTTCCCTGTCTGGGGGCCAGGGGAATGGTGACACACATTAACTGACCTCCCAGAAGGTCATCCACAAGTCCCAACCCCCCAGTAGATACGCTCTGATGTGATCCCTTGCCTTCAGGGAGGCAGATTTCTAACGTTCAGAGAACAGAGAGAGTTTTAATGGAATGGATCCAGACATTCCCCATTCCACTGTATGGAATCAGACTTGTTCTTGCCCTTGGGCAGAACTCAGACTAGTGAAAGACAAACAGGGATAGAAACAACGTCATTATGCAACAGGGGAGTGAGGAGATGAGGATCTCAGGGGACTGAGATGAGGATGATGATTCTTCCCCCTACGCCCCTGGTACCAGGGAGCTAGGCACTGTGCAGCTTAGGAGGTGGGAAACCACAGCACCAGCTGGAGAAGAGCAGAAGATACTACACTGAGCACTAAAGAAAAAAGGACCAGAGAAGTGGAGACGCCTGGGGAAGGGAAATTAGAGCTCAAGGTCACAGAGACTACGAGTAGGAGAGTGGGAGCTAGAACCCATGCCTACTAGTCCAGGGCTCTTTCCACCTACACCGTTTCAGCCTCTGCCCACCCTGTAGCTTGCACTTCCTCAGCACTGACTGGAAGGACTGGCCTACACTGGACTACCACTGTTCTCTTCTGTGGTGCCAAAATCATCTTTGCCCACCACCCTGACTTTATGTTCTGCAGACTCGGGTTCATCTTCCCTGCCCTGAAGCTTTTCCAGGCCACTCAAGCCTACAGATCACTTCTTCCTTTGAACCACTAGAGTTATTATCTGATCATAGACTTTCACACATATGCCTTGTCTCCACAATCAGATATGACTAAGAAAGCTTTGTGAATGGCTAGAAAAGGAATGATGATGATCACTAGGCATCAGGATGGGTTCGCAGAAGCCAAGTCATGCCAGACTAACCTCTCCTTTCTTTATCAGGATGACCTGTTTGCTCAATCAGGTACAATTAGGCCAAATGTGGACTTCATGAGACATCTGATGAGATGTCTCGGGATAATCCTGTGGTCACAATGGAGAAATGGTACTGGATGCCAGTACCACATGGAATGCTAGTAAAAGACTGATGGACTAACCAGACCCAAGCGGGTGGGTCACTGATGGATCAGAGGTCTGGAAGGAGTTTCCAGTGGCAGCAAACACTTGGTCTTTGTTCAGCATGTTTACTTATGACATGGATATCACAGGGACATCTTCCTCATCAAATCTGCAGATATAATTAAGGTGAGAAGGGTACCAAATACACGCGATGGAAGATTGACATTAAGAGCTAAAGCAAATGTGATGAAAGTTAGTGGGATAAATAGGAAGTCATAGGTTTGGAAGAGAAAGTGAGGATTGTTTTGGGAAATGTGATTCAGACAGGAAAGGGTTTACAGGCCACGTGAGAAAAATAGTTTAAGGAAGTAGGGGGTTTAGGCTAGAGAAAAGAGCTCAGGAGAACCTGCCTGACATTTTCAGATATTTCAAGGGCCATCATGTTAAAGTGGGATTAGATTCATTCTACATGAATCAAGGGTAATATTAAAATGCTTAGAAGCAGAGTTGGCTAAATTTCTAACCATTGGAACATCTAAAAATAGAATCTGAGCAGCCTCAAGAGCAATTGAGTTCTCCAGCACTGGAAGTGTTCAAGTATTAAATGGACAACCACTTAGGAGGTTTCCTATTTATATACTGGTTTACAGGTATTTTTTTCAAGATTAATTGTTAACATGCACTTATCCATTCATTCAAAGATACTTTTTGAGTCTTCTATATGTTTGGCACCATGGTAGGTGCTAGGGATACAAAAGTGAGTAAGAAGATACTGTTCTCGCTTTTAAGGAGCTCCTCATCCAGCTGAGGGGAGATGGACACGTTTATTTCAGTAGTATCTTGTGCTTTGATTACAGGCCTCAGCACAGGGAAAGCTGGCTTTAGATTACGTCAGAATTTCTGTGGACATTCAAAAATGCATTTGGTTACTAAAGGCCAGTAACCGTTTAATCAAGGCCAAATTACTTGCTTAAACTTACTACTACTGGCTGTGGGAATATAAGTGTACAGTGAAACAGAATTTGTGGATTTTTGTGCATGACATTTTGCTCTTATACCTTGAGTTTTGGTCTTTGGCTGGGACTTGTTTATGTACCTACAGATTGTCTTACAAGTGGCTGTGGTGTCAGGGTGAAATGATTTAGCCAGCAGGGCTACCTAAGTCTCCATTTCTTACCCACTCTATGGAGACTGCTTCAACACAGACATAAACATGCTCCTGTCGTTACCTTATTGCACTCGTCACACGGGGAGGCTAGAAGGCTTGATTCAGGGATATGATTGGATTTTAAATCCCAGTCTCACAGGATTTTAATTACTGGTTTGGGGCAGCAGAGATAGGCTCTGGCTGCCTTTGGATGGAGGAGGTCGATACACCAGTCCACAACATATTGAGCCACAATGTCTGCAGACTCTATTGCTCTATTTAATCATCTTTTGCAAAATTTACAGTGGAACAGGAGGGATCAATACGGAATTTATCACATTCTCTTGTAAATATGAGCCAGGAAAGAGTTCCAGGCAGTTTGTTACTGAGTAGGAGGGAACATGTCTGCGTACAGCTGGGCATTAGGAGATGAGACAAAATCCATACTTCTTGGCATAACCTACAGACATCCAGCCTCTTAAGCCTGAAGGCAAGTTCAATGTGAAGAATGCTGATTCATTCATTCATTCAACCAACCAACCAACATACTAGAGCACCTATTTTATGCTAGACCCTACAGAGGACAGGGTAGACCCTATAGAGCTCTGGGGACATACACTGGAATTCTGCTTATGAGATCCTAATCATAGATACAATAACACAATGGCTCTGCCACTCACTGGTGAACCTTGGTTGAGTTACTGAACTGTTTGGTGCCCTTGTTTATGCATATGGAAAATGTAGCTAATAAGAGTTCCTAACTTGCAGAGTTATTTTTATTTTATTATTATTATTTTTTGAGACAGAGTCTCACTCTGTTACCCAGGCTGGGGTGCAGCGGTACGATCTCGGTTCACTCAAGCTCCGCCTCCTGGGTTCATGCCATTCTCCTGCCTCAGCCTCCCCAGTAGCTGGGACTACAGGTGCCCGCCACCACGCCCGGCTAATTTTTTGTATTTTTAGTAGAGATGGGGTTTCACCGTGTTAGCCAGGATGGTCTCGATCTCCTGACCTCGTGATCTGCCTGCCTTGGCCTCCCAAAGTGCTGGGATTGCAGGTGTGAGCTACCACACCCGGCAAGTTATTTTAAGTATTAAAAGAGATAAAAGCCTTAGTCCAGAGCTTTTATCAAAAAATGGTAACTATTGTTATTTTTCCTTCAATTACTGTTACTAACCATTCCTTCCAACAGTGGATGGGGTGTTGAACAGGGAGCCGGCTACCCTACCTCCTCAGTAGACAGAAGGGAGACTGGATGGCCATCCCAGGTTAGAGATCTGGTCAGGGCCACCAGCAGCAGAATCAGAGGAGCAGGAGGAAGAGGGTGTGTAAGGAGGAGATACATGTTAAGCTCTGTTTTTTGAAGTTTCAATTGCAATCTTTAAAACAATAAAATAGTCTTCTAAAATTGCTGTGGGGGAACAGAGTAAGAAGTGATTCACTTCATGTAGGCAAACCATGGAAAGTTACACATTAAAGATATAAATGAGTTGGATCTTGAAGGCTAAGTAGGAGTCTGATAGGTGGAGAAGCGGGGAAAGGACATTCCAGGCAAAGTGAATGAGGACAGGTTTGGAGGCAGGAAAAGCTATGCAAGGTAGTGAACACTTTAGTGGGCCACAGGCAGAGACAGTTCTTGTCTCCCAGGCCTACTTGGCTGCAGGCATCCTCCTGGTAGGCCCACAGGATGATCCCAACCCCGAAGCAAACAATCATCCTCATCCTCTCTTGGAAACTGGTGGCAGAAGATTCATGGTGGACTTCAGAGTGACTGCATGCTGGGTTAAACATCTGGGCTTAATTTATAGGCAGTGGGAACTGCTGAAGGTTTTAAAGCAGGAAAGTGACATGGTTTTGTGAGGTGGAGGCTGGTTTGATGGGATCCTAGAGGTAGGAAGACCAACAAGGCTGTTATAATAGTCCAGGTGAGAGTAATGAAGCCTGAATTAAAGAAGTAGGGACAGAGGAGAGAATGGGCTAAAGATGAAATTCTAAGAAAGACAGGACTTGGTGGAAAATGAGGGAGAAGTCATCAGACATAACACTTTCTAGTTTGAGCAACCAGTAGACAACCATACTATTCATCAAAGAGAACATGGAAGAAAGTGTGAGGAGGGATGGGTTTGGACGCATTGAGGATGAGATGTCTTCGGAATATTAAGCATCAACAAAGTTATGGAAGACATGAAAATGCCTGGTTTGCTCTAAGGAAGATATGTAGATCAGTGTGGTTAGAAAGAGGTGGTATAAAAACCATGGAAATGAATATTCAAACATACTTCACATACAGAGTTAGGCAAGGAAAACAACAAAAGCAAAAACTCCTGCCAAGCATTTGTGGTCAAAGCAAACCTAACGTAGAGGTTTTCTAGATGGTGGATAATACTCTGAATAGCATGTGACACAGGCATAGGAAGTGAGGATCCTTAGCCTATTTTCATTTTGGACAAGACCCAAAATGAAAATGTTCACGACTTTCCTGGAAGTTGTGGGCTTTCAAGAGGCCAGCCCTACTCCTCCTTATCCCCACAGTATAGCACAGACTCTCCTCAGAGGTGGCAGCAGGTTCTATGGCCAGAGAGCAGCTAGGAGCAACTGTCAGTAGGGAGGGAAAGGCTCTGCATAAAGCAGAGTTCAAAGTGCACTATCAGAGCCAGAGTCCTTAGGCTTCTGCAGTCTTCCCTCCTGCAAGTGACAGCTGAGACCAAGGCATCCGAGCCTGGGGTCTGGGCTGAATTTAGCAGTCATAATCATACTGCTGACATCTGGGGCACAGCCACAGTCTTCGTAGAAGGCGGCAGCTTCTGTTCATGCACTAAAAACACATCATCTTCAAACATGCTAATCGCCTGTCTGCTTCCATCTAACAACATTGAAAGGAGGCTGAAGAAAGGGCACACAATACCCACACATCTGGCTAATTCAGTTATGAGGCCAATCAATCTTGATGGGTTGTCTACGAAACCCCAATCACCCCAAAGGACTGAGCTGACCAGATGTTTAAGCTTCTGTTGACCAATCCTAGCCTAATGTGCAAGGCAGAGAAGAGGGGTTATCAAGAGATGACTTTTGCTTCCACTTACACATCTATTCCCAAAGTTAAGTAGAGTCCTCTGCTTGGATGAGAAGTATCAGCACCTCACTGCAATGAGGTGCACTCAAATATACAGACTTTCACTCTGAACTGAAGGAAGATAGGAAGCCTTATTTACAGTTGCCTTTGTGAACACTCACAGCAATAGAAACCAATGAAATATTTTTTGCTAATTGCACTTCTCTATATGGAGAGAATCAGAAATGTGGGGGTGGGGGAGGTAGTATCTTTAACTATAATATCAAATGTTATAGGCTATGGTTTTGGGAACAGAAACTGTTTTATCTGCTGATATCTACTTCATTCAAGGCCGAAGGAATTACTCATCCCCCTTATAAAACATTTGCTTTTCTGAAAAATCAGAAGCTTCTGCCAACAAGGACTCTTCCAGTTTATGCACCTTCTTTTATGCCCAATCACAGTCACCAGGCAACCATCACCAAAAATAAAAGTGGAAAGGTGGTGGGAGATTAGGAGGAAGGAGAGAGGACAGGGATAGACCACAAACACCGGGAAGACCACTTTGACCCAGGGCTCCTTGCTGTTGCTAGTGAGTCCATTTTTCTCAAGATGCTTTTCCCTCATTAATTCTGAAGATTTCACCAAGTTTGTCCCAGAGTTGAGGATGCATGACAAAACAGATGAATGGTCTTGGGTAAGAGAAACTTCCAACTTACTAGAAAGTAGTGAGAGAGAAGCAAAGATTAAAAATGAGGTCTTTATTGTGATACCCTGTGCCCAGAACAGTAATTGGCACTCAGTAGGAGTTTAATAAATACTTGCTGACTGAATAATTATAGCCCCATTATGACACAGCTGGGCTATGCTCCTTCCATTTCTGTTTGTCAGGAGAGGCCTCCTATGGTCATGGGCAATACTACTCGACAAAACCACTGCCCAAGGATCTGGAGTCTTCCTTCAGCCTGAATGAGCACAGATGAAGTTGTGCTGAGAGAGAGAGTTGTGCTATGAATGTCATTATGACATCCAGCAACCTCTTTTTCCTCTTCTCCATGGGTGCAGTAATCAATACTGCTGACCAATCTTGCCTCCTTTTAATTCTTTCTACCTTTAAAAAGAATTTTTTTTGAGGCAGGGTCTCACTCTGTCACCCAGGCTGGAGTGCAGTAGTACAATCTCGGCTTATTGCAACCTCCACATCCCAGACTCAAGCAATCCTCCCCACTCAGCCTCCTGAGTAGATGGGACCACAGGCATGTCACCGCACCCAGCTAATTTTTGTATTTTTTTGTAGAGACAGGGTTTTGCCATGTTGTCCAGGCTGGTATCAAACTCCTGGGCTCAAGCCATTCGTCCACCTCAGCCTCCCAAAGTGCTGGGATTGCAGGGGTAAGAGCCACCATGCCTGGCCTTCTTTTCTACCTTGATTTCCATGATATACAATATCCATGACTTTATCTCCTTTGCACTTCATTCTTCTTTTCCAAGTTACTGAGTGTCACCCAAGCCCGAGTCCTCAGCCCTTATTCCTTTCTCTCTCTGTGCATTCTCCTTTAAAAGATAGCTCCGATTTGTATAAACAACCCTAGTGGTTCTCATTCCTGGCTATATAATAGAATCACATGGGAAGTGTTAAAACCATATCAATCCAAAGTAGGAGAAAATATTTCTATACATTACAGATAAAGGGCTAATAAACAGAAATTTTAAAAATCAAGAGAAAAACAAGACCAAAAGTCTTATAGAAAAGTAGGTAAAAGACACAAATAGACAATTCACAAAAGGAGATATAAAATGACCGTCAAACATATGAATTGATGTTCAAGTTCACTTATGATAAGAGAATCAAACTAAAATTACAATGAGGTACTATTTCTCACCTTCAGATTGGCAAAAATCCAAAAGTTTGACAATACAATCTGTTGGAGAGGCTACAAGGAAACAAGCCCTCTCATACGATGCTAATAGAAGTGTAACACGGTACAACTTGTACGGAGGAGAAGCTTGGTAATAGCTAACCAGAGGACATATGTATTTACCCTCTGACCCAGCAATACCACTTCTAAGATGTTACTGTAAAGGCATACCTCCAACAAGACCAAAATATATATGCATAAGGTTATTCATTGTGGCATTATTTGTAACTGCAAAATATTGGAAATCTCAAGGTCCAAATATAGAATACATGGAATATACATACAATGAAGTATTATGCAGCTGTTAAAAATGAGGAATATCTATGAATTTACATGAAGTGATTTTAAAGAAATATTATTAAGTTAAAAAAGCAAACTGCAAAGAGACATATACAGTATGCTACCTTTTGTGTAGGTAGAAAAGTGAAATAAGAGGACACACAAATATTTGCTTATACAAAGAAACACAGGGAGGACAAACCAGAAAACAACAAAGCTATTTATTTAAAAGGGGCCAGGACTCACTGAGAGGGACAGAAGACAGTTGAAAGGGATACAGAAGAGAGGCTTACTTCTCTGAGTATATACCTTTTGGTACCTTTGACTTTTAGAAATGAGATAGTGCTCTACACATTAAAACAATACAATTAAATCAATCAGGATAGGTAGGGGAGAAAAACCCTAAAACTGAAAGCAAATTGAAAAATTAACCCAACTGTATTTCAAATGAATAGCATAAACACACTGAAGAGGGAAAAAAGAACCCCAGTAACTCAGGAACCCAGTATTTTACTATGTACTCTCAGCCTTGGATAGACTAGTGGTGAGAACTGCAAACAAATCCTGACCTGAACTTTTAAGGAGGTTTGTTTTCTATAGTGGCATATGGGTAAAGCAGTTCTGAAGCTTTTTTAGATGTATTATAGGATTGAGCAAATGAGTAAATAAATAAATGTATCAACACTATTTGTAGCTAGAATTGTCACTAAGGAAGAAGGACATATAAATATGAAATGTGTGAAGACAAGAAAGAACCCTGTCAGGATTAAATGGAATGTGGGGCGGGTGGGGGGTGGGGTGGGCAGTATTGGTGTTCTCAGGATTTCTAACATATGTATGTGCATAAGAAGAGCTTGTGCTTACAGTCCCAGCTACCCGGGAGGCTGAGATGAGATCACTTGGGGCCAGGAGTTTGAGAGCAGCCTGGGCAACATAGTTAGATGCTGTTTCTTAAAACAAACAAAAACAAAAATCATCCTTGGTGTATTTATGTTGTAAAGAAAAAAGTAAACAACATAGAATATCCATGTGCATATGTATATACATGTATGTGTATATTTTAATAGATACGTGTATTTACATGCGTGTATACCTATATAAATAGTTCTTGGCTCTGTCAACAGAGGAGCAATGAGCACACTTGATACACAGATTTCACTCTCTAGTACAATTACCAACAAAAAAAAATCCGAGGGCTCCTCAAGGAATAGCTGATTTCAGGGCAGCAGCAAGGGGGATACAAGATGAGCCTGAGACATTTCATTATGTAGAAAAATAAGAAAATGCTACATATTAAAAAAAAAAAAGATGCAGGTGTGCCATACTGGCCAAATATGAGGCAATAGTAGCCCCAACATAACTAAGCCTATAACAAATTTTACAACATTAAAATGGTAAGTACCCACCAGGCATGGTGGCTCACGCCTGTTATCCCAGCACTTTGGGAGGTTGAGGTGGGTGGATCACCTGAGGTCAGGAGTTCAAGACCAGTCTGGCCAACATGGTGAAACCCCGTCTCTACTAAAAATACAAAAAAAACTAGCTGGGCGTGGTGGCGGGAGCCTGTAATCCCAGCTACTCTGGAGGCTAAGGCAGGAGAATCGCTTGAACCTGGGAGGCGGAGCTTGCAGTGAGCAGAGATGGCGCCACTGCACTCCAGCCTGGGCGACAGAGCGAGACTCCATCTCAAAAAAAAAAAAAAAAAGTATCTCCTCACAGCCTGGACAACATAGCAAGACTCTGTCTCTAAACAATTTTTTTAAAAAAAACTCAGCTGGGCAAGGTGGCTTATGCCTGTAACTCCAGCTACATGGGAGCCTGAGGTGGGAGGATCATTTGAGCCCAGGAATTAGAGATTGGAGTGTGCTGTAATTGTGTCACTGCACTCTAGCTTGGGTGGTAGAACAAGACCCTATTTTGAAAACCAAAAGCTATCTCTTTACAGAGTGCTAACTAACGTCAAGGGAAAAGATCGTAACAATATAGTGGAGAAACTGGACAATTCTTTGATTGGAGATGGGGTGAGAGTAGACTTTTCTCTGAAAATTCTTGTGAATTTTGTACTATGTACAAGCATTAACTATTCAAAAAGAGGATTAAAAATAAAGCATTTATAAAATATCTCTGAGAGTGTGATACACAGAATAACTCCCCCACTCCTGCCCAAGATGTCCACGAACCCTGGAACCTGTGAATATGTTAGAGGAATATGAAGGTTGCAGATAGAATTAATGTTGCTAATTAGCTGACTTTGAGATGGGGAGATTACTCTGGACTATCTGAGTGGGCCCAATATAATCACAAAGGTTTCTAGAAGTAAAAGAGGAAGGCAGAAGAGCCAGTGTCAGAGTGAGGAAATGTGAGAAAGATTTAACTGGTCATTGCTGGCTTTGAGGATGGATGGCAACTTTAAGGAGGTTTGTTTTCTATAGTGGCATATAGGTAAAGCAGTTCTGAAGCTTTTTTAGATGTATTATAGGATTGGGCAAATGAGTAAATAAATAAATGTATCAACACTATTTGTAGCTAGAAGTGTCACTAAGGAAGAAGGACATACAAATATGAAATGTGTGAAGACAAGAAAGAACCCTGTCAGGATTAACTGGAATGTGGGGCGGGTGCGGGGGGCGGGTGGGCAGTATTGGTGTTCTCAGGATTTCTAACATATGTATGTGCATAGAATGCGGGCATAGACATAGAATGTGGGCAGCCACTAGAAGCTGGGAAGACAGGAATGATTCTCTCCTGGAGTCTCCAGAAAGGAAGACAGCTCTGCCAACACCATTTTCAGTCCAGCAAAACCCATTTCAGACTTCTCTCCAGAACTATAAGATAAATGCGAGTTGTTTTAAGCTACTAAGTTTTTGATAACTTGTTACAGCAGCAATAGGGATGATACATGAGAAGAGTTAGGTGGTTGCCTCTGAGGAGGACCAGGGCTATGAAGGGGAGACTTCCTTTCTACTACATGTCTTCTGGTACTACTCTAAATTTTTATCTTGTGCAATTTTTAAAGTAAAAGTCACAATGGTCACTAAACAAACACACAAACAACAGACAATCACTTCAGGAGCTCTCTATGGACTACAAAACTAAGTACAAGTCCTCTGTCTCTTCCCCCAAGTTCCTCCACACCCATCTCCCTATCCCTTAATCCAGCACATGGCCAGTTTCCTCCAGGTCTCTAAATAATACACAGTATTTGTGGATCCTGGCTCCTGTGGATAGCTCCTGTTGCTGCCTCGCCTGAAACGCTTCCTTCCTTCTCTCTCTGTTTGAATTTTACCTGTCCTTCTGGGTCTGGCTCTGGTCCCACCTCCTCCATTAAGCCTTCTATAATGCCACACTGGTCTCTCTCCTCCTCATTCCCCATGACAGCTGTTAATTCTGGCCCTTGCTTATGCTTAATTGAAAGTCCTGTTATCTACTGTCCTGCACTGTTCTCAGTGTGGTTTGCATATGGGCATTTTCACCAAATTATCACTCTACAGGGTGTAGTCTCAAGGAAGTGCCTATATCTTTTTCTCTCTTATTTCCTGACATGCCTAGTACCCATTATTCAACAAATGTTTGCTAGGCACCTATCATGTGCAAAGGACAGTGCAAGGTGCTGGGAACACAGTACCTCAGATCCAGATCCTACCTTCTGTGAACCCACTGTTAAGTGAAGGAGAGATATATTAATGAAATAACTATAGAACTATATATTATGCTTTAAGAACATGTATCAGAGGAACCAAGAACAGGGATGATGGTGGTTAGTTGTAAGAAAATAACTAATAGTTGCTGAATAAATACAAATACTTAGACAATTAGATCAGTGGGCAAGTATTCAGAATCACAAAATATTACAGTGAAAGAAAGTCTCAGATTGTAGTCCAATTATATTATTTTACAGATGGGGAAACTGAAGCTTAGGTTGGGGGAAGGACTTGCTTGATAGCAAGGCAGAGTTAGTGCCAGAACCACGTGCCAGGTCCCTTGACCCCCAGTTAGCACTTTACCACACAGGCTTCTATTACTTCAAAGGGGGTCCCTGAAGGATTTCTCAAGTGGCAAGCTCCTTTCTTCGGCTACATTTAAATAATACTCATTTCCAAAATGCAGGAAGGAGTCTGTGGTCCAAACCTATAGAGAACATCCCTGCTGTGTTCTTCCTTGGATATTGCCTGGCTTCTGTATCGAGGAAGACAGCACATGAATGCTAGAAGCAAACTCCTTTTGGGAAGGGAAACTTGGTTCTGGTCATTCCCAGTCTCAGCCTTGGAAGGGGTTTTTGCTGCTATTTTGCAGGTCCTGACTTTCTCCTTTCTTAAAGCTGCAGTGTGGTCCTTTATCTGTGCATTCTGCCCAATAGCACGTGTGCTGGAGGGGGCATGAGTGGGCTGTCAAAGGGCAGCTGGAAAATCTGATTCTGACTCAGCGCTGTTTCCAGGCTCAGTGCAGGTAGAGGAGAGTGTAGGACACAGAACAGACCTAGCCCAGCCGATGTTGACCTCTCCCTCACCCAAGGGAGCCTTGGCCTCCAGCTGCCACTACTGGCGGTGATGAGGTCATGCCGGATACCAGCCAGGCTCATATGAGGACTGCTTGGAGCCGATTAAAGCCTTGATGAAATGCGGGGGCCTGGATGGCAAGTGGCTCTGGACAGCATGGGCTCTGGTGACCAGGCTCATCTCCAGCTCAACTATGCAGTGGCTCCTTGATGTCCACAGGAGCCAGGATACAGAAATACTTTTCCCTGGGGTGAGCAAGGACAGTTCCTCATTCTATACTGGGTAAGGGGCTAAGGATAGGATTCAGGTCACTGAGGGCCCCTTGTAGGCCTGGTCTTCCACATGGGCTACAAATACAACACCACAGAACTCCTCCACTCCCCAAAATGCCCCGGACTAGACTGCTGGATCCCTTTGGATGACTGACTAATGGCCATCCCTCTCCACAGCATTTTCTCAAGCTAAATCACAGCCTAATAAATGCCATATGCTCAGGGAAGACTACCTCCATTCTTCTTCAGACTAGATTAGGTCTCATTATGCTCTTATAGTACCCTCTATTCTTCCTTAATAATACTTTTATTATTAGCTATCAATTTAGCTAATAATTAGCTGGTAATTTTGTAACTATTTGCCTAACATCTATATTGTACCAGACTTTTAAGCTTTACAAGGATGCAATAAATATTTGTTAAAATAATAACAGGAAATCAATAAAAAGGAAGGGAAGAGAGAAGTTTACAGATTTTTAAATGATATTCTTTAAAAGGAAACTGTTCATACAACAGAGGGGCTCATCTCCTCTACCACACTAGCTGTGGGGTCGCTCCCGTCCTCCAGGCTTTCCAGCCTGCTTTCAGGCAACAAGTCAGACATCCAAGACAAGATTTTCTGGTTCTGAGAGGCATGGAGGATTTTTTTCTTCTTTTCTTTTTTAATAGCTTTACTGAGATGTAATTTACATACCATAAAGTTCACCCATTTAAAGTATACAATTTAGAGGAGGTTTCTCGTATACTTAGAGAGTTGTGCACCATCACCATAATCTAATTTTAGAATATTTTCATCATCTCCAAAAGAAACCTTGTACCCATTAGCAATCTCTCCCCATCCCTCCCCCAGATAACTGCTAACATTGAGGGCCTTTAACATTTGAATCCAAACAAGAAGAAGAAACCTTTAGTATTCAATCACCTGACACAATTTCTTCATTTTATAGAGGAAAAAAGTGATGTTAGAGAAGGGTCATGTTAGAGAAGGGTGAGATGTAGCAGAACTGGGGTGGATCACAGTCCCTGATGTCTACATCATAATGGCAGTGCTCTGACCTCTCTGTCACACAGTGTGACTATATGTGTGTCAGAATGTCTTGAGTACTGGACTTTAAGCTAGTTGAGGGCAGAGGCTCTATTTTGCTCATTTGTCTCCCCTTTCTGCCTGGGACTACCAGCAGAGCAGTGATGTTTTAAGGGTGGTGACAGACAGTGAACTTTGCCGCCAGTTTTTGATGGGATAAATACAAACAGTAAGTATCTGGAAACTTTTATAGCAACTAGTTAGAGTAATTTTATGCCTACAGAAATTAATGACAAATTTGGGGCTATATTTTGCATGCCTTTAAAAATATAATTTTTCTTTTCCTTTTTGAATCGGAGTTTTGCTCTTGTCGCCCAGGCTGGAGTGCAATGGCATGATCTTGGCTCACTGCAACCTCCACCTCTCAGGTTCAAGTGATTCTTCTCCTGCCTCAGCCTCTCAAGTAGCTGGGATTACAGGCACCTGCTATCATGCCTGGCTAATTTTTGTATTTTTAGTAGAGACACGGTTTCACCATGTTGGCCAGGCTGGTCTTGAACTCCTGACCTCAGGTGATCCACCCACCTCAGCCTCCCAAAGTGCTGGGATTACAGACATGAGACAGTGCGCCCAGCCTCCCCTCATTTTTTAAAACCTGTTTCAAGTGTAACATATAAAGAAAAGCGCAAAAAGTACATAAAGATACAACTCAATTTTCACAAAATGGACACACCCACATAACCAGCATCTACATAAAGAAGTAACATTACAGCATCCCAGAGATCCCCTCATGGCCTCTCCCAGTCACTACCCACACTCTCAAGGTTAAGGACTACCTTGACTTCTTATGCCATTGATTAGTTTTCTCTATTTTGGACTTTAAATGCAGGCATACAGTAAGCACTCTTCTATGTTTGGCTTGTGACCTGATGTGAGTTTGTGCTATAGTACAGAGCAAGAGTTCACTCAATCCCATTATATATTATTCCATTGTGTGACCATCCCACAATTTATTCATCCATTCAGCTACTGATAAACATTTTAGAAACGCCTAAATCATCTTTCACATTAAACATAAAGCCTATCCTAGTCCTCCTCTATATCTTAATGATTTTCCATTGCAGGATAAGTCCAGTCTTCTCAGCATAGCTTACATTAGTGACCTTCAATATCAGCTCCAGCTTTCTTGCCCTCTGATACCCTCCAGCTCTTCTGAACTACCCGCAATATTCTGAGTAAAGTATGCTGCTTCATACTCCATGCCTTTGAACATGCTGCTCCCTCCGCCTTCCTACCTCATCCACCTGTACACTTGCATTCATCTCTCAAGACTTGGTGTGAACACCATCTCCTACATCATGCTTTCCCTGCCCTCTTAAAGATTTAAAAGGTCTTTTCTTTGTGATCTCACAGCACCTTCTACAGATCTCCATTAATACACCAGATAGCAATTCTTGGTTAAAATGTCTGGTTTTCTCACCGAACTGTGAGTTACTTAAGTGCAAAAATCATGTCTGGATCATCTTTGTTTCCTTGGCGCCTAGGGCAGGGCTTGTGGCAGCAGAGATGCTCAGTAAGTGCTTGGTAAGTGAAAGAATGCTGGAGCTGGAAGGCATCCTTGGGATCTGCTATCCTAACTTCTTTATTTTACTGAGGAGGAGAAAGGATATGCCTAAAGGTGAAAGGATTTATTGGTGGCAGAGCCAGAACATCTGATACTTCACCCAGTGCTCATTCCCCTTCTCTGTATTGCTGGAGGGAATCAGAGTGTGGAGCTTCAACAGAGGACAGACAGCCTGAGGCAGAGCTGATTCCCTCCACATCAGGCAGTGCCACCAGATGGACAGACAGTGAAGTGGAACAAGAAGTGGAACTCTAAGTTTTGGGTCCTGACAACAAGCCAAGAGGCTGTTAAAGGTGATGGCCCCACTGGAAAGGATCTTTGCCTCAGGCAGGGATGGTGGGGAATTTAAGGACTCATTTGATGACGGCTGGTTAACACTGATAATTGAGGACAGACTTGGAGATAGGGGCAAGGAGGATTCACTAAAGTAGGTGTGAAGGAGGCTGAGAGAGGCCCCAGGGGAAGTATTAGGTTTCATTAAAGCCCAAGGGTTTCTGAAATGAGAGCACCAGTGACTGAAAAGGAAGTGGTATTATGACTATAAGGAGAAGGAAGGTAGCCAGGAGGAGGTGGCTCATAAGTGAAGCTCTAAAAAGTCAGACACATTAGGAAATTAAGAGTTGGGGAAGGGGATCAGCAAAGAGTAGACCAAAAAGTAAAGCACCACAATTCCCAAAAGAAAACCTACAGTGGTTTTGGAGATTTATCACTGCATCCAATCCAAAAACATACTAAACCACATGCAGGGCATTGTAGCAAAGGAGATGGAGACAAAAAAAGACACAGGCCTTCATCTACCTTGGTCTAGTAAGTGAGACTGGACCCAAATCCAGGGAACAGGAAAGATTTCAGAAGGAAGGTGGCATGAGGCTGGGGACTGACTGGTAAAAAGAATTCCACCAGCATGAGAAATGGTCTTAAAGGGAAAAGAGAGGCCGAACGAACTACGAGAATAAAGGCACCAAGGTGGGAACACAGTGTAGCTGGAGTATTAGGGCTCCAATAGGGGGAAAAGGTAGGCGAGGGTCAGACTAGAGCAACTCTAAAACCAGTTAAAAACATTAGTATGGTTACGATTTTTTTTTTAAACGAGTGAGCACTGAGTGTTTCTAAAGTTAATAATAACAGAGACTATACAAAAAGTACCTACTCTGTAGAAGTACATATGTCCTAATCCTTACAAATCCTTAGGAGGTAGGTGGCAACACCCCCATTTCCAGATGAGGAAAAAGAACTTCAGAACAGTCAGTAATTTGCCCTAGATCACATAGCTATTAAACGGCAGGGCTGGTCCCAAGATCCTGACTCCAATATTCATGCCCTTCCCTTGCAACCTCTCTTAGCTGGGGGTTCTCCTTTGAAGCATATACAAAAAAATATTTGACTCGTGATTTTCTCAATGCTTCCAAAGGTGTATATATATAGCTAGTACCATTTTAGATGCCTGGAAGAGACGTTAATTCCTGTGTACAATGGATGCCTTGGAGAATGAGGGCTCAATTCTCTGGAAGAATCTTGGTCAAGAAAAACTGCCATGATTACAGATATGTTTTAGGAAGATGGATCTGCCAGTGGGATCACATTCCTGAAAGGACCTGGTTGCCAAAGCAACTTAACGGTCCTGGAAATATCAAGATGAGTCATCTTCAGGAACTTGAAGTATGAGACTCCAGCCACCTTCCCTGATCACTCCTCTTTCTAGTCCTACTGCCTCTTCCCCATCTTCCTCCCTCCCTCCAACCACACCTGCATTCAAGTGCTGAAGCAGAGCCTTCCTGCTGATAAGCCACCAATACAGGCAAAAGCAGCATCTTCCAAGGTAAAAAAAAAAAAAAAACGGGTCTCTGTACCTTTCTGTGGTGGTTGAGAATAGAAGACTGGCACTAGTTAACTCAAAACCCTTCTGGAGAACTCTAGCAAACTCCCATTATCCTTCCTGATAAGGCTTAAGCACGCCCTCCTCTGGGAAGCTTTCTGTAACTGATTCCACCTCTCTGATTACCAGGCAGAATACAGCATTTCCCCCTGTTCGTCCCCAGAGTCCCTTGTCCAGTCGCCTGTCAGAGCACCTACCCCATTATCATGGCCTGTTTCCACATCTGTCTCCTCTGACAGTGTGAGAGCCTCTCAGGGTCAGTGACAGTTTGCCTGATCTGTCTTAGGATTCCCTGAGGCCCATGGTCTCAGAGGTGGCAAGTGTCTTGCCGAGGGTCACTTGACAGGGCTGAGATTTAAACCCAGGTCTGACTTCAAAGCTTGTTTCTTTTTCACTATGCCACAGCGTCTCCTGAAAATGAGGCGATGTTAAGCAGTCTGTGCTAAGCTGTACAACGCTATACAAGTTTGGAGGAGGAAGTATCAGAGCAGACCAGACGACCAAGAAGGGCTTCCTAAGAGAGGGAGGCCTTGAAGAGTCTGAGGATTCAGATAAGAAAGGAGGGAACATGATGGCACTTTAGGCAGGATAGGAATGTTGTAGGTAGAGACAGAATTAAGAGGCCTTAATGTAGGAGTAAAGGTTCCCTATTGGGGAGGAATGGAATTACAGCTGCCAGAATGAGAGTTTGTGTTCTTTACACATGTCACAACGGTAACTACTTATAACAGGGCACCTACCATGTGCCTGCCAGGGGCTTTCATAAAAAATACCACCAATCCTCATGCTATCCTTGTGAAACAGGTGTTATTTTAGATGTACGAAAACTGAGGCTTAGAGAATTAAGGAAACATGTCCAAGGCAACACAGCTAATAGGTGGGGGACCTGGGATTCAAACCTGGGTTGGCCTGATTCTGAAGCCTAAGGTTCCTTTTCTGTTACTCCATGCCACCTTCTAATGGGCCAGAGAGCTTTCCACATTATCAGCCTGATGCTTCTGTCTGAACTTCCTCCCAGCTCAAATGGGGACTTCTGGTCAGACAGCAAGAGCAGCTGACTCTTCTAGCTCTAACCCTCTAAGGTCTAGGGACCCTAAATCCTAGAGGACTAAGTAATTTAACTGTTCTGTGTGGGCCCTGTGAGCACAGGCTGGCCTCTGTATTTAGGCCTGCTTTGGATCTCACAGAATCTCCCTTTAGTTACTGCAGCAAAGCTGGTGGCAAGCACAGCCTAAGAAAACCAGATGGGGCTGGGCGCGGTGGCTCATGCCTGTAATCCCAGCACTTTGGGAGGCCCAGGCGGGCAGATCACCTGAGGTTGGGAGTTTGAGACCCAGCCTGACCAACATGGAGAAACCCCACATCCACTAAAAAAACACAAAATTAGCTGGGTATGGTGGCACACGCCTGTAATCCCAGCTACTTGGGAGGCTGGAGGTAAGAGAATTGCTTGAAGGTAGAGGTTTCAGTGAGCCGAGATCATGCCACTGCACTCCAGCCTGGGCAATAACAGCAAAACTCTGTCTCAAAAAAAAAAAGGCCAGCCAGATGGGCAGGAAGGTAGGCTCCCTTGCCTTTCCTGAAACCCTTTGGAGAGGGTCAGGTGAGGTCAAAAGACTCTGGAAATATTACTGGCAACAGCCCCTAGAATGATAGAGCAGGATCCTGCCTCTCAGTTGGCTGGTCACACACACAGGCAGACCAAGGGAGGTCAGGGGGAAGGGAGGTCAGAAGCTGGCAGTCTGCCGGCCCTGAGTGACGGCAACTTGTTCAGGGTTGGGAGGGAGAAATAGTGGGTTAACGGTTTTGGCCCTTGAGGCTGGGAGGCTAGGGCAGGGGGTGTAAATGGATGCTGGCTAAAAAGGCAGGTGGGAGAAATGTAAAGGTGGGGGCTAAGGGCATCTGTTCCAAGTCAACAGGCAGGAACCATGGCCCTGGAACGGCTCAAAGGGCCAGCCTTGGCCTGGGGGGTGAGGACAGAGGGAGTTTCATAAAAGGCCCTCGTCTTTTCATTTCAAAGGTGTTCGATCTAGAAGGCTAGGAAGAGGGGCTCCTTATAAAGTGAATTCTCTGTCTGGGGGTTGGGGGAAGCAGAGAATGTAAACTACTGGACAATAGCTGGGAGTATTGACTGATTTTAAGGCACGGCAGAGAGAATGTCCTTGGTGAACACTCCAAATCTTAGCTATAAATGTCTTGCCACAGAGCTTTCCAACGGACAAAGGAAGAAGCATTCTGCTTGGGGACGTTTTCTAAGTCTCTGCTTCTGAGAGCAGCAAGTTCTCGCTGCAGAAGCATCAGTCATCCCAAGCACTGCTGCCACATCCACAAGTGGTCCTGCCCTTCAGTGGCTGTGCCCCAGACCAAAGCATATTCTGGCTGCTCTGGGGCAGGTCCCTTGTAGGCTTGGGGATACAGGCCAGGCCTGGGTTTTAAGCTAGCATGGCTGTGGCTGACAGAAAGTGGCAAGATTATATGTTCCTGGGAAGTCCCCAGAAGCCAATCAGAAGATGATCTGGGGATGCTGGACCTGCGGAGGCAAAAGCTCTGGGACTAAAAGAACTTTCTTTGAAGACTGGTATTTGGAAAAGTGATTAGGTAGCAAAAGACATAAGTTATAAAGAAGACTACAGCTCATTAAAAAGATGTTTCAACCACGCCGGGCGCAGTGGCTCATGCCTGTAAACCCAGCACTTTGGGAGGCTGAGATGGGTGGATCACCTGAGGTTGGGAGTTCAAGACCAACGTGGAGAAACCCTGTCTCTACTAAAAATACAAAATTAGCCAAGTGTGGTGGCACATGCTGGTAATCCCAGCTACTTGGGAGACTGAGGTAGGAGAATTGCTTGAACCCGGGAGGCAGAGGTTGTGGTGAGCCGAGATTGTGCCATTGCACTCCAGCCTGGGCAACAAAAGCAAAACTCCATGTCTCAAAAACAAAAACAAAACAAACAAACAAAAAAAAGATGTTTCAACCAGTCAAGGATGAAGTAAAATAGGATTAACTCTCTGGGGAAGAAGGAGGGTTCCTTCTGTCTCTGAAAAATGTCAGCTAGCCAGCTGTTGGAGAGGGTTCTGCTGGCAGAGAGGCAGGCAACCATCAGAGTGGCCCAGGGACCTTTGAGGACCTTTCCAGTGCTCAGGTTCTATGAAGAATGATCCCAACAAGGAAGATCATGGGGTCTAGCCCCAAGAGAGGATCCCTGGCCCTCAAAAAGCAGCAGAGGGGGCATGAACAGACAGTCATGTACTATGCACTCACTCAGGGGTCTGTGCCCCACACATCCTGGCAAGTTGCTTCCCACCCTCTCCCAAGGAGAGGCCAGAATGGGACATAGGGAAGTGGGAAACAAAGTGCCTGGGATGTGTCTGGAAGGTAACACTACCAGACTTGGACAGGACTTGCCCAGCCTTAGTCTGGGGACGGCATATATTGTCCCTCCAATTAACTGATGTTCTCCATAGGGAGGGTATTCATTATTCAACAAATATTTATTCAGTGATTACTAAGTGCCAAGTACTATAGTAGATGCTGGGGACACTTGAACCAGTCAGCCATGGTTCTTGCCTTTTAGAAGCTCAGAGACAAGCTAGGGAGAAGGCTATTGAACAAACAAAAACAATTTCAGGTTGTGACAACTGTAATGACGGAAAAGAATAGGGTGCCATGACCCAGAGTAATGAAAGGGGCCTGAGACTGGGGTGGGACCAAAGAGGGTGTCTTTGTGACCTGGGTTAGTAGGGATTTAAAGAGCCTCTCCTTTGTTTCATTAGCTCTGCTTTGGAGGTCATGGGGGAGAAGAGAGAACACTTTTAGTGGTAGCAGCAATCCAAAAAACTCTCATAGCATACACAGGCAGGATGGCATGGTGCATCACACACACATGTAGGCAGAGAACACACATCAGCCACAGGAGGGCAAACCACATGTGTGCACTGCCACTCTCAGCAAGCAAAGCTGCTCTCAAGGCATCCCTAGCTCTGGGAGGATAACAGGGCTCTGGGGAAGTATGTTATTTCCAGAATAGAGAGGCTGCCAAGTACTCTCTCCCCCTGCCAAACCCCACTGCACTCCTCCTCCACCTCCCCCACCCCACCCTTCCTCTACCTCTGTTCTCACCTCCATCAAGCAGCTCCTTGACAGTGCGGTAGTCATCAGCAAGCACAGCATAGTGCAAGGCTGTGCAGCCCTTGAAACTGGCGCGGTTGTTCAGCCGGTTGTTGAAGTCATCCTCTCGGGTGATCAGGACTGGGGAGACAGCAACACAAACTCTTCCATTAGCAATGACAGCATGAGTCACCAATCTCACCTGTTTTCTCGTGGCATTTTAATTCACTCACTCACTCACTCACTCACTCACTCACTCACTCACTCATCTACCTACTCACTAAGCATAAAATGGCACTTACTATGTTCCTGGCCACCTGTGCTGGGTAAGAAGAGGCAAAACAGAGGCCAGTTAGTTCCACAGTGTTTACTGACATCTGTTATGTGTTAGGATTCATCCTGGGGACATGAAATAGATCAGATAAGGTCCCTGACCTAACTGATGAGGGAGGCAGACAATAACGAGATGTTTATAGAACTGTTTGAGATAAATGCTCTGTTACAGGTATAACAGAAGAATATACCAGAATGCCACAGGACAGTTTAGCTCAACTTGGGCATGAAGAGAGGATCCCAGAAGACAGGAGTCTTAAAGGATGAAGAGAAGTTATGCAGGTAAAGAAAACAGGTTGGGGTAGGATAAGGGAAGAGTGGGGCAGCAGACAGAGGCTGTTTTAGCAGAAGGTTAATACACCTCTCCGCTCTGAAAATGTTTACATTCTAGTAAGTAAGTGGTTTTAATTTTTTAAAACTTAAAAAATTTATAAAAGCAATTAAATTTTTAAAATCAGAGAAAAGTACAAAGAAGAAAAGGGACCGATATCTCAGTGACTTGAGAAACTACATGTCAGATTTTGATATATGTTCTTCCAAATTTCATGTGTGTGTGTATCCCCTACAAAATTGGAATTTACTGTAAATGCAATTTTGTAATCTGCATTTTTACCCTTAATAATAATTACATTTCAAAAAAAATGTAAACATTTTTTTTTGCATTTCATGTGGTCAAAGAACCAAAATCCCCCAGGCTCACTCTAGTGCTAATATTTGTGATTTTCTCACTCTGATTTGATACAAAATAATACAAAACCAGTCCATCACTCTTCCAAGACTCTCTGGGGTTGGGTGACTTCACACACCCTGTTTACCCAGGGTGGTCTTGGTTTTCGTCTGTTGTTATAGACAGTTCCAGTTTGGACAATAAATTAGAACGTTACCCCACCTCTGGGGCCCTCCCTTGGGAAATGAGATCCCACAGAGCACTCTCTCCCCTGCTCAGGCGACAGAGCTTCTTTCTAGCCCCCATGTGGAAGTTATCCAGGCAACTGTCTTACATTCCCTCCTGAGCTGAGTTTGTAGGGGTAGAATTTGGGTCCTGACTACCTGTACTTCTCTTCTCCTTGAGTCCACAGCACAGCATCTGCAGAGGACAGGTTCCTCTTACCTCTCACTGGATAAAGGGGTACACTCAGTCAAGAGGCAACCTTACCTATGTAGTCAAAAGCACCAGACAATTCCTAAACCATTCTTTTTCAAGTGGTCTTGGAATGGAGTCTATGCTTCTCCCCACCGCGCAATACTCAACATCCTATATAAAGTTCCAACAGCCAGAAGACTGCCATGCCTCTTCCTAATACTAATAGATTTTTTTTTTTTAATGGAGTTTTGATCTATCACCCAGGCTGGAGGGCAGTGGCGCCATCTGGCTTACTGCAGCCCCTACCTGGGTTCAAGGTTTCTCTGCCTTAGCCTCCTGAGTAGCTGGGATTACAGGGACCTGACACCACACCCGGCTAATTTTTGTATTTTTAGTAGAGATGGGGTTTCGCCATGTTGGCCAGGCTCGTCTCGAAATCCTGACCTCAAGTGATCTACTCGCCTCAGCCTCCCAAAGAGCCGGGATTACAGGCATGAGCCATTGCACCTGGCCATATTAATAGATTTCACTCACTGACCTTCTACTCTATACCTGACATGGTCACTTGACACAGTTAATCTTACTTAATTCTCACAATTACCTTACACAGTAGGTAATTATTATTCCCATTTTGTAGATGAGGAAACGGAGGCTCAGAGGTCACATAGCTAATAAGTGGTTGTCCTCACTCTTTCTCACATATCATAATGTCACCCTCAGTTTCCAAATGAGGAAATCAGAGACCAAGAAAAAAGTAGAGCCCAGATGTCCTGGTCCCAGCCTTGGCTCTTATTCCATCCTGTTTTCCTGTTTGGGTGAAGGTGCAAACACACTCTCTGCAGAATTTGCCCTTAAGAAAATGGTCTAAGGTTTGTAGCTAGCACTCAAATAAGCTAGTGTGGATGGAAGCATTTCAAATATTTGGCCAAAATAAAGTTGGTGGAATGTGCAGCTGGAAAACAGACAACAGTTTCTTGTGGTTTATAGAATCAGTGGTCAATGAGCCTTCTACTCCTGACATGGCCTCTCCAGACTGATGAACCCCCTGCTCCTGCCCCAGGAGTGTTATCTGACCTTTCCTGGAGCAGGAAGAACAGGAAGTTAAAAGGCCTCTAACATACAAGTCCCACGTGCAATGGCATCTACACTTTTCCCATAAGAGATCCCTTTAGGACCTCAGTCAGAGATTACTAGCCCTTAGTTACAGTCTTATCAAATCATGCTAGGTGATCTTATTTCCAGTCCACTGCAGATTAGGAGAAGGAAATAAGAAGGCCAGGGAGGATGCTACAGAACCAAGCAGATTGATTACAATCAAGCATTGGCCAGGCAGGCAGGGAAAAGAACAGGACAATGAAAAGCTGAAAAAGGAATTCAGAGTACAGCACCTCAAAAGACCCTAAGGGCATCACTGAACTGCCACATACGACATTAACTGCTGGATATAATGATGAACCTGACAAAAAGTGATAGTTGGCTCAAGGAAGCAAGAAAGGTGTAATCTATTTTACAAAGAAAACACATCACTTATTCAACAAACAACATTTAATGAGCACCAATGCATGGTGGTAGTTCCTGGAGATATAATAATAAATAAGACACAGTTCCTGACTTTCAGAAGCTAACATCCTAATGCAAGAATCAGACCACTGAGCAGACAAATGATAATACAATTTCACACGTGCAATGACAGAGCTATACTCAGGGTGCTTACCATAAACAGCAGACGAACTTCAGGAACACAGCTGGGGCTATTCTGGCGCAAACGTCAGGAGAGTGCTGGTGTCATAGCCCAGCTAATAAGGAATGTCCAGAGGAGGCTCACTGCTCACCTAGGTCTCATCTCTCATCATCACCTTTCTAATGCTCTTTCTTGTCTCTGAGCTTTTGTAAATACTATTCTACTACCTGGAACATCTTCCCCTCTCCCATTACCTCAGTTGGCTAACTGCAGTACACCGCTAGGCCTCTGATTAGAAGTCACTTTCTCCAGTGATTCCTCCTACGTTTGAGGTAGTTATTGCTCCTTAGAGCTCCTCTAGCAACTTAGGCATCTCCTAATTCTAGTATTTATTACATTCTATTGCAAGCACCTGCTTACTTGACAATTCCCCACTAGACAAAAAACTCAATGAAGACAGGAAGTGTGACTACCTTCTCCATTGCCCAGCAGTGTATGGCTGTAAGTATGTGCTCGACAAATACTTGTTGAATCAACAAATAAATACATAAAACATAAACAAGGTCTTCATATTATCTTTGGTTTTAGAACAATAAAAATAAAAGTAATACCAGTCAGCAGTATTTGGTGGGGCTCTGGAGTCAGACCACTTATGTTTCAATCCCAGTTCTGAACTTACTGACTGTGTAATCTTGGGCAATTTACTGAACCTCTCTGTGCCAGGCTCCTTTATCTATATGTGGGGATAATAATAGTAGCGCCTTCATGGGAGGTTGTAAGGATTAAATGAGACACTATGAATAAAGGGGCTGGGTACAGTGCCTAGCATATAGTAGCTCTCAATAAATGTTCGTTATTATCTCATCATGGGCTTCCAAAAGTGTATTTTTTTCCTGTGAAAAAAGGCTTCATTTGAGGAATCTTGCATATTACTTCTCCTGTCAGAAAGGCACAGTGAGGTGGGCACAGTGGCTCATGCCTATAATCCCAGAACTTTAGGAGGCCGAGGGGGGCAGATCACTTGAGCTCAGAAGTTTGAGACCACCTTGGGCAACATGGCGAAACACCAACTCTACAAAAAAATACAAAAATTAGCTGGGCGTGGTGGCGCATGCCTGTAGTCCCAGCTACTCGGGAGGCTGAGGTAGGAGGATCACTTGAGCCAGGGAGACAGAGATTGCAGTGAGCCAAGATCATGCCACTGCACTCCAGCCTGGGTGACAGAGCCAGACCCTGTCTCAAAAAAAAAAAAAAAAAGAAAGAAAGAAAGAAAAAAGAAAAAGAAAAAGAAAAAAGGAAGGAAGGGAGGGAGGGGAGGGGAGGAGAGTGAGGGGAGGAGAGGGAGGGTGGGAGGGCACAGTGAGCATGAGAATGGAGTTCTGAGTTAAAAGCCATCTGTTTCACTGGGTGTCACTCAGCAGTTTCTTTTTGACCGCCGAACCCTCGTTAAAATCCTGCAGTGGTCTCTAGATAACAAAAGCTTTATTTACTGTTCACTTCTGCAGGGAAAGGCAATCCTAGCTTTGAGTTCCTCTCGGCCTCTACTGGCCACTCCCAGGAGCCGGTGCCATCTAATGTTATGGAATGTCTAGCAGTGCCCTTGCCTTTAAAGATGTGAACATGTTTCCATGAGAGGGAACCTCTATGACTAATAAGACAAATAAGAGAATAACCCCTTATGTTTGTATCATGTTTTAAAGTGTAGGGAGCACTTCAAGGCAATCATTCCCTCATCCTCATGACAATCCATGTAGGGCCGACAGTTCAAGTACTATCATCTCTATTGAACAGATGAGGAAATACAGGCTTAAAGAGGTTAGGTGGCCTGCTCAACTTGCAATGCTGGTCAGTGTAGGCTAGGACTAGACCCTAAGTCTGAGTGGCTCCATGGCCTCTGCTCTATCTTCTGTACTGTGCAGCTTCTGCCAATGCCCACAGGCCCAAGCCTTACATAACTCAGGGTTGAATAATACAACCTGAAGCTCAGGGACTAAGCTAACTTCTTATCAAGAGTCTCTAGGAAGAAGTCTCTGGCCTCTCAGCTTCCTCTCACTGAAGACTACACAAATTAAAACCCTGCTGAGACATCATGGCACCAGTTAGAAGCAGAGCACTTGCCCCTTCTTGCCACTGCTCAGGAATGGCATCTACAATGTGTATGTATGTGAGGGAGTTGTCTACAACCCACCAGAAAGGTCTCCGACTTTCCAACTTGGATCAGTTACTTCATCTCATCATTTTCATCTTTTCCACCACCATTCAAACTAAAAAAAAAGCGTAAAGAGCTTCAGCATGAAGTGTATTCCAATTACTTTCTGTTTATTTATTTTTTTGAGATGGAGTCTCACTCTTGACACCCAGGCTGGAGTGCAATGGCACAATTTGGCTCACCAACCTCCGCCTCCCGGGTTCAAGTGATTCTCCTGCCTCAGCCTCCTGAGTAGCTGGGATTACAGGCACGCACCACCATGCCCAGCTAATTTTGTATTTTTAGTAGAGATGGGGTTTCACCATGTTAGCCAGGCTGGTCTTGAACTCCCAACCTCAGATGATCCACCTGCCTCGGCTTCCCAAAGTGCTGGGATTACAGGTGTGAGCCACTGTGCCTGGCCAAAAAACATTTTTTTATTAAATAAAATATATAGAGAGATGGAGTCTCTCTATGTTGCCTAGGCTAGTCTCAAACTCCTGGGCTCAAGTGGTCCTCCTGCCACAGTCTCCCAAAGTGCTAAGATAACAGGCATGAGCCACTCACTGCACCCAGCCTTCAAACAGATTTTCCTTCCCACCTTTTTCCTTTCCTCCTCCATTCCTGCCACATAGAGGACCCTGGTGACACCAGTGTGAATCCTCAGCAGGCAGCAACGTGTATTAGAAAGACCATGGGGGCTGGAGTCTGCAAGTCTGGAAAGCAAAACTGACTGTGTGACTTTATGAACATCTGTGAGATTCAGTTTCTTCATCTCCAAAACAGAGATAATATCACCTACCTCACAAGAGTCAATGGCAAACCTAACTTTAAAAATGGACAAAGGATTGGAATAGACATTTCTCCAAATAAGACATACAAATGGCCAAAGAGCACATGAACAGATGCTCAATATCACTGGCCATCAGTAAAGTGCAAATCAAAACCACAATGAGGCTGGGCGTGGTGGCTTATACCTGTAATCCCAGCACATTGTGAGGCTGAGGCAGGAGGATAGCTTGAGCCCAGGAGTTCACCACCAGGCTGGGCAACGTGGAGAGACTCCATCTCTACAAAAAATTTTAAAAATTAGCCAGGGGCTGTGGTGGCGCACGCCTGTGGTCCCAGCAACTCAGGAGGCCGAGGTGGAGGATCCCTTAAACCCAGGAAGTCAATGCTGTAGTGAGCCATGATCACACCATTGCACTCCAGCCTGGAGGACAGAACAAGACCTTGTCTCAAAAAATCAAATAAGATTCAATTTATATTTAATGTCCAGATTAGGCAAATCTATGGAGACAGAAAGTAATTACTGGTTGCCAGGGGCTGGTAATAGTTGAGGAGAAATGGAGAGTGACTGATAATGAATATGAGGTCTCTTTATGGCATGATAAAAATGTTCTAAAATTAGTTGTCATGATACTTTGCACAACTCTTGTGAATATACTATATAAACCATTGAGTTATATACTCTAAATGGTGAAGTGCATATAGAACCAAAAAAGAGCCCAAACAGCCACAGCAATCCTAAGCAAAAAGAACAAAGCCAAAGGTATCAGATTACCTGACTTCAAACTATACTACAAGGCTACAGTAACCAAAACAGCATGGTACTGTACAAAAACAGACACACACACCAATGGAACAGAATAGAGAACCCAGAAATAAAGCCACACACCTATACCCAACTGATCTTCAACAAGGTCAACAAATATAAGCAACAGGGAAAGGATTCCCTATTCAATAAATGGTGCTGGGATAACTGGCTATCCACATGCAGAAGAATGAAGCTGGACCTCTACCTCTCACTACATACAAAAATCAACTCAAGATGGATTAAAGATTTAAGTGCAAAACCTAAAACTATAAAAATCCTAGAAGAAAACCTAGGAAATACCCTTTGGGACATCAGCCTTGGCAAAGAATTTATTACTAGGTCCTCAAAAGCAACTGTGGCAAGAACAAAAATTGACAAATGGGACCTAATTAAATGAAAGAGCTTCTGCACAGCAAAACAAACTATCAACAGAGTAAACAGACAACTTATAGAATGGGAGAAAATATTTGCAAACTGTGTGTCTGACAATGGTCTAATATCCAGAATCTATAAGGAACTTATGTGGGATTTTTGTCTGTTTTGTTTTGTTTTGAGATAGAGTCTCACTTTGTCACCCAGGCTGGAGTACAACGGTGTGACCTTGGCTCACTGCAACTTCCGCCTCCCAGGCTCAAGTGAGTCTTCTGCCTCTGCCTCCTGCATAGCTGGGATTACAGGCATGCACCACCACATGAGGCTAATTTTTGTATTTTTAGAAAACCCTGTTTTCTAAAACAGGGTTTCACCATGTTGGCCAGGCTGGTCTTGAACTTCTGACCACAGGTGATCCACCTGCCTCGGCCTCCCAAAATGCTGGGATTACAGGTGTGAACCACAACACCTGGCCAAGAAGCTATAAGGAAGTTAACTCAACAAGCAAAAAATAAATCCCATTTACAAAATGGGCAAAAGACAAGGACATTTCTCAAAAGAAGACATACAAGCAACCAACAAACATATGAAAAAATGTTCAACATCATTAATCGTCAGAGAAATGCAAATCAAAACCACAATGAGATACCATCTCACACCAGTCAGAATGGCTCTTATTGGTGAGGCTGTAGAGAAAAGAGAATGCTTATACACTGTTGGAGGGAATGTAAATTAGTTCAGCCACTGTGGAAAGTGGTTTGGAGATCTCCCAGAGAACTTAGAACTACCATTCAACCCAGCAATCTCATTACTGGGTATATATCCAAAAGAAAACAAATTGTTCTACCAAAAAGAAACATGTACTCATATGTTCATCACAGCACTATTCACAACAGCAAAGACACAGAATCAATCTAGGTGCCCATCCATGGTGGATGGAATAAGGAAAACATGGTACTATTCCATGGGATACTACATGGAATACTACACAGCCACAAAAAAGAATGAAATCATGTCCTTTGCAGCAACATGGATGCAGCTGGAAGCCATCATCCTAAGCAAATTAACACAAGAGCAGAAAACCAAATACTGCATGTTCTCAGTTATTATTATTAATTTTTTGAGATGGAGGCTCTCTCTGTCGCCCAGGATGGAGTGTAGTGACACAATCTAGGCTCACCACGCAACCTCTGCCCCCTTGATTCAAGTGATTCTCGTGCCTCAGCCTCCAGAGTAGCTGGAACTACAGGCTACTCACACCACCACACCCGGATAATTTTTATACTTTTAGTAGAGTCGGAGTTTTGCCATGTTGGCCAGGCTGGTCTTGAACTCCTGACCTCAAGTGATTCACCTGCTTCGGCCTACCAAAGTGCTGGGATTACAGGCATGAGCCACTGTGTCCAGCCTGCATGTTCTCCCAAAGTGCTGGGATTACAGGCGTGAACCATTGTGCCCAGCCTACGTGTTCTCACTTATAAGTGGAAGCTAAACAATGGGTACTCATAGACATAAAGATGGCAACAATAGACACCAGGGACTCTTAGAGCAGGGAAGGATGAAGGAGGCAAGGGTTGAAAAACTACTGGATACTATGTCTAGTACCTGGGTGATGGGATCAATTATACCCCAAACCCCAGCATCATGCAATATACCCAGGTAACAAACCTGCAAATGTAGGCCCTGAATCTAAAATAAAAGTTGAAATTAAAATAGATTTGATACAAAATTTTAAAAAAAAAGAAATGAGGTAGGAAATCTAGTGAGGTGTGAGAGGACGGGAAGAGAAGCTTTTCTATTTAAAGCTCTTGTATCATTCATTTTCTTTCTTTCTTTTATTGATACATAATTCACACTCCATAAAAACAAATGGTGAATTGTATAGTATGTAAATTAAATCTTAATAAAACTGTTAGGTTAAAAAATATATGGAAGAAGATGAGCATATTGCCTGGCATGTAGTAAGGACTCAATAAATGGTAATAAATTTATTATTGTATCCTTTCCTCTTCCTGATGTCATTCCAATACTGGCCAGAATCACCTCTAACACTAACACTGTAGAATATGTCAGGCTCATTCCATACTAATGCGGCCCATTTCATTCTAGTGGAGAGTCACAGGTGAGTCCTGAAGGCTAACATCCCACAACTAAGAGTCTTCCTCCAATACTCAGATAAGTAAATATACAACAGAACAGTAAGAAAATAATGGTTCCATTTATTGAACACTATGTGCCCAGGTACTGTGCCAGGAACTTTACGACTATCCTCACAAGAACCCTACTAGGCTGTTACATTATTATTCCCATACAATAAATGAAGAAACTGACACTTAGAGAAGTTATGTATCTTATAAAGTCACACTGGCAGTCACTGACGGAGCTGGAAAGTTCAACTCCAAGGCTTATAACTCTTTTTCTCTAAGTGATTACATGGCTTTATTATGCTTTCTCTTATTTATGTACATTTTACTCACACTTTACAATTCAAGCATCTTGATTTTCACTGATCTCCCTTTCCTCTATGCCTTCTGTTTACATCAAATTAGTCAACATTTCCTTTTACATAGTCTTGTGTGTTCTCAGATTGTTTCATGTGTATTCTGTTAAGCATGGCAGGTTGCTTAACAAACACTTCTTTAGTAAACAGATGTTAAGCTTGTCTCCCCAGGCAGGAAACAGGTTCTTGATGGACACACACTGTGTCTTCAACATGTCTTTATCCTTTATATAGAGAAGGCACTCATGGTCACCTAGGCTGGCCGATGGCTGGAGGACCATCCCCTACTTGAAAATGATTCTCACAGACATCATGGTTTCTGCCCATGGACTGGAAGTTTTCTCCTTAGGAATAGGACCTCACCTCATTGTCACTCCATTCTAGTGTAGCATCGGGGCTCAGAATAGAGTTGATGAATTAAAGACTGTGTCAACAATACTTATTCCATTGGAGACACCTCAAGGGCAGCCTTCCCACAGCAACCCCAAGCCCATTTTCTCTCACCTCCATGAAAGGGAAGGGGTAGACCAGGAAGGATGGCAAGGAACTTGAAGAAGACAGGCTATTGTCCCTGCCTGTGGCCATGACAGTCAGTGCAGCATCCTCTCTGGCTCAGGACCCTTCTTTTTAGTGCAGACCCAGGGAGTGCTTTCCAGAGCCCACATCTCACCTTCACATCACCAAATTCATAAGGTGGGGCAAACTTAAGAATCTGTTACTCGGTTATCTACAGACCCATCAAAACTCTGTTTTAACCTCCTCTACTTCCTACCTCTCCTAACTCTCATAGTAGTGACATGCTCACAAGTATCTAGATTCCCTTAGATTTGTCCTGTAAGTACACTGAGGTCACCCTCTTCCCCCTCCTCTCCCACCCCCATCCTATCCAAAGCAGCATTCTTCGAGCTCCAGGGATTCTCTGGGGCAAGGCTGGCAACAAGAAGAAGGTGGCGGCTCTTTGCCTCTCGGCAGATATCCTACTCGGTTGGTCAAACTTGGTTCCTCTGTGTTCCCCATCTCTACACCTGCTTGCCTCTCCTCTGCCTTTTCTTCAAGATGTTAAAAACTCGCAATAAAAAACAAATACAAAATGCTGTAATTAATAGCCAATTCCAAGCCAACCCAGCATCTCTACTAATAAACCTCAATACTTGCAAAAAGAACAATAAATTCTGCCCCTCTCTGGTTCTGAGGTGGTCTCTTTTATATAGTCTGTGTGTGTATGTATGTGGCTAAGTGTGTCTACATATATATATTTTTTCCTTTATTTCCCATCCAGGGAGGGGCAGAATAATGAACTGCGTGCGTCAGGGAAGATGAATCTGAGATACTAGGGAGCAGTGCAGTAAAAAGATTAAAGTGTTATTATTGTTGGGTTTTTTTCCCCCATGGTCCATTGTGACAGCTCGACCGTCATCTGTAAAAAATGTCTCAGCGAGAGATAATCATCGGAAACTCAATAAAGCGTCAGGGGGAGCCTCAGCCCCTATCAATCACTAGGTGCCTGGAAAATTTCAGCTCTCTGTCTCCCTTCCTGCTATCCATATAAATGTCTCTAATATATTTTGTGTGGTGTGTGGGACCCATCCCTGATTTGGAACTTTTGATGAAAAAATATTTATACACAAAATATGTAAATCAGTTAAAAATCGTAAGACTAGTTCTTTGCCACCCAATCCTATTTTTTCTTATTTTTACAAATGCATCGAATTTATTCTGTTTAATAAAACATGTCAACGAGTCTCTCTCTCTCTCCTAGGACACAGATAGATATATACACACACACACACAGAGTTTGGAGGGCTAAAAGAATAGAAATAATTAATCTAACTGGCTGATTCATTTAATCATGCAGTTGGCCAAAATGTATGGTGGCCAGAACCAGAACTATGGAGAAACGACATGTAGAAACATTGGCCATGGAGTGTGACAAGGCTCTGAGTGAGCCTGGACAAGGATGAGGAAGGGGCTGTGACATTATTAAAAATAATAAATTGCCCACACAGCTTTTGGCCTGGCAGATTCCCAAGCCTTTGGACAAGCCAGAGATCTGAGCTGACTAAGCTGGGGGCACATGCAGGCTGATATGGTTGTTGGGTCTTATACAAGAGCAGGAGATAGTTCTGCTGGCATTTGACAGCCTCACTCTGCCTCAGTTTCCTTTATTATAGGGTTACTACCTATATTATAGGGTTATTGTGAATACAAAGTAAGTATCAATCAATATTATCTGCTACCCTTGCAGCTATCATCATCGTCATCTCATTATCACCTCCCTCTGTTTCTCTATCCTGAAAGGCATCAATTCCTGCAGTGCCCTCTCCTTTAGGACCTTCAAGGCTCTTCTCTGTCTAAAGGATAAAGTCCAAGAGTCTTGATCTGGCCCTACTCTACTAATGTTGCATCTTTATTGCTCATTACTCTCTAAGATGAATCTTCTGCTGTGTGCATGCTTCATCCTAACATGTTCACCTACCAGCGTGAAACGTGATTTTTCTGTTTCTCATATCTGAGTGTTTTTTTTGTTTTTTGAGACAGGGTTTTGCTCTATCACCCAGGCTGGAGTACAGTGGCGTGACCATGGCTTACTACAGCCTTGACCTCCTGGGCTCAGGCAATCCTCCTGTCTCAGTAGCTGGGACCAATCCTCCTGAGTAGCTGGGACCACAGGCACATACCTGGCTAACTAAAAAAAAAATATTGGGCAGGGCATGGTGGCTCATTACCCTGACACTTTGGGAGGCCAAGGCAGGCAGATCGCCTGAGCTCAGGAGTTCAAGACCATCCTGGGCAACATGGTGAAACCCCATGTCTACTAAAATACAAAAAAGTTGCCGGACATGGTGGCACACGCCTGTAATCCCAACTACTCAGGAGGTTGAGGCATGGGAACTGCTTGAACCCAGGAGGCGGAGGTTGCAGTGAGCTGAGATCATGCCACTGTACTCCAGCCTGGGGGGCACAGCAAGACTCTGTCTCAAAAATAAAATAAAAAATAAAATAAAATAAAATAAAAGTTGTGTAGAGACGGGGTCTCACAATGTTGCCCAGGCTGGTCTTGAACTCCTGGGTTCGAGCAATCCTTCTGCTTCAGCCTCCCAAAGTCTTGGGATTATAGGCATGAGCCACCACATTTGACCACTCTGTATGTTTTGAATATAGCATACCCCTTCTCTACTCACATTCAATTGCACCCACCTGTCAACCCTCCATACAGCTGTCCAAAACCTTCCGATACTTTGAGGCTCAAATGTCATTTTATTTCCTTGACTTCTTCAGCCAGAGATTCTCTTCTCTAAGCTCTGACGGCCTTTGCTATCTGTACCTCTGACTGGATCCTTTGTCAAATATTGTCTTGGTAATATCTTAAGTCTTTATTATTACTAATTACTGTTCTTGCAAGCACCTTATATTTGCATAATGCCTTGTATTTTCTCAAGCGCTTTCATAAGTCCTCCAATTTGGGCCTTACAATAAGCCTATGGTGTAGGAAATATTATTCTCTATAGATGAGAAAATCAAGCTCAGAGAGCAAAAAAGAATTGCCAAGGTCACACAATTAGGTAATGGCTAAGCCATTCCTTGGACTCTAAATACTATTTGGCTCTTTGAGGGTAATAGTTTGCTACCAGAGAAAAGCGTTTGGAAGGCTGTGTCAAAGACTGACATTCTGTTAAGAGTATAATGAGGAGGAGGATGTAGAAACAGAGGTTTACATTCACAGAATTTCTTCTATGTTCTAGGGTTTAGGTTAGGGGTAAATGTACCATACTACCTCTAAGTCTCCCAATAACCTTTCTTTTACAAATAAGGAGACAGTGCCTCTGGCAAGTATAGAAAATCGCTCCAGGTGTCAGAGTTATTAAGTGTTCTGCACACATATAATACCATAGCTTAAACACACAGCCTCTCTAGGAGTGAAGCTTAAAGTGGCAAAATAAGATCTCTAGTAGGGAGGTGAAGGCCCAGACGAGTTTTTTAAGTAGTTCAAGCACAAGACCACAACTAATACCTGTAGTCTAGATCATGTTTTCCAGAGGGTAGGAGCCTATTAGAAATGCAAAACCTCAGGTCCCACCCCAGACATACTCAATCAGAATCTGAGGGCAGAGGGTCCAGGAACCTGTGTTAACAAGCTCTCTAGGGGATTCTTATTTCCTTGGGAGCCTTATTATTCTCAGCTGAGTTTTTGCTCTCCAAGGGCATGCATTCTCTCTGCTATGCTTGGGTTAGGCTGGGCACACAGTGGGTGCTGGGTAGTTAACTTATACTGAGTAAAAAAGATAGTCAGATGAGACCATCCTTGGCATGTACTGGGGAGGGGGAGAAATATTATACAGAGCAGTTCCATTACCGCCAGCAGGGAGTCCTAGCCATCTCCTGAACTCCAGGGCACTTGTCCACTGGTTTGTGATGTGCCGGCTTGCACCGTCCTGTCGCCCATCTGAAGACACAGAGATGGGGAGGTCAGCTGGAGCAGGCCAGGCCCTGCAGACCCTGGAGCTGTGGGAAGGGGGCACTCAGGCTGGTGGGGTTGGTCCAGGTCCTCTACCCCCAGAAGGGCCCTATGCCAACCCAGCTTCTGCCCCACTCATCTTTATTCAGCTGCCACTTGGAGCTGAGAAGAGAAGCTGATTTAGAGCCCGCTCTGGCTGCGTTTCTGCCGTGTTTTATTGTTTTAATTGTACATATGAGAGGCACTCAAAATGCTTGCTTGCATTTCTGACAGCCCCAGACACTCAATGTTTATAACAGTTACTTATAAGCAGCCAGCAGCATCCCGGGCTGGGCGACTTGTTTACTGTTACCACTAATTTATTACCTCCTCTGTCTGAGGATTAGGGCCCCCACCCATCAGCCAGCCACAAGTGGAACACTCCTGGAGTGGGTATGGGTAGGGCTCAAGGCACTGAAAGGAATGTGGTCGAGATCAGGGAACAGGTTGGCAGAGGAACAGCTATGATCCTCATACTTCTCTCCACATTTATTCTATCTCACAGACATTCTAAGCTGTGCCCTCTGCTTTTTTCTTTTTCCCC
>NW_012117645.1:0-2265 GCF_000951035.1 Colobus angolensis palliatus
CCATGTTGGCCGGGCTGGTCTCGAACTACTGACCTCAGGTGATCTGCCCATCTCAGCCTCCCAAAGTGCTGAGATGACAGGCGTGAGCCACTGTGCCCGGCCAAGTTTACGGACTTGTGTTAGGCCACATTCAAAGCCGTCCTGGGCCACATGCAGCCTGTGGGCCACCGGTTGGACAAATGTACCCTAAACCATCAGTGCACGCACCTTTAACCAAGGCGAAGGCCCCATCACCCAGACCCTGGAACACACAGACCCTACTCCAAGTCTCACGTGTCTTGCTGGGATATGGCTACCTTCAGCTCCTAACAGGTCTGGGGAGAGTAACACTGGTATAAAGCAGAATTAGGAAAAACGGTCCTCCCTGCCTCTGACTGAACAGCAAGGGTGAGATGGAACTTTTGCTGCATCAAATGAAAGGCCTCGAGGTTTGTTCCATGTAAAAGCTCAATTTCACTACAACCAAGGACAGTAAGAGATATCCAGGAAACAGCACTTCTCCAGACATCACAGTCCCAAAACACAACTCATGAAATGTCCAGGAGTCACAGAGCTGGGCAGAACCTCGAGCCACAGACTCCTACTGCACCAGAAGCCTCAACCTTCTCTTCCTCTTCAAGGTGGAAATGCAGCATCCAGGGCTGAATCAGAAAAAAGTTTGGAAATCACCTCATGAGTGATGCTGATCCTGCGCTCTGCAGAGCCCTGGGGCACTCTGGGCACCTCGCCGGCAGCCACCTGCTGCAGAGGGAGTGGAATGTAGCAAGGGTCTGGGTCCCTATGACAGGAACACCTTTTATGCTTTGCACACCGAGTTTGGAGGAAAGGGTCAGCAGGTTACAGAAACAGCTCTTTTGGCCGCACACAGAGGCTCGTGCCTGTCATCCCAGTACTTTGGAAGGTCGAGGCAGGCGGATCACTTGAGGTCAGTGGTTTGAGACCAGCCCGGCCAACATGGTGAAACCCCGTCTCTACTAAAAATACAAAAATTAGCCAGGCGTTGTGCTGCGCACCTGTAATCCCAGCTACTCAGGAGGCTGAGGCAGGAGAATCGCTTGAACCCGGGAGGTGGACGCTGCAGTGAGCCGAGATCGCACCACTGCACTCCAGCCTGGGCGACAGAGCGAGACTTTGTCTCAAAAAAAAAAAAAAAAAATACAAAAAATTGGCCAGGCGTGCTGGTGGACACCTGTAGTCCCAGCTACTCAAGAGACTAAGGGAGGAGAATCACTTGAACCCGGGAGGCGGGGGTTGCAGTGAGCCGAGATCACACCACAGCGCTCCAGCCTGGCAACAGAGCGAGACTCTGTCTCAAAAAAACAAAACAAAAACAAACTGTGAAGCCCGTGTAAGCAGGAGGCACTCCCCATGCCAAGGCATAGTGTGTTCTCTGGAACAGGCGCCTGGGAGAACCGATCCACTCACCTGTTGTGCGGCCTTATCGGCGAGCAGCGCGAATTCCACAGACAGGCCTTTCAGAGCCTGCTTCAGGGACCCCCAGGTGCTGCTGTTCAGAGCGGCCCAGGAGGGCAGCGGGGTTGTGTCGGACCCGATTGCACTGAGGGAGCAAGCACACGAGAGGAGACACTCAAGGCCTGGAGCTCACCCCGCAGTCGAGCCTGGCATCCCCCGCCACAGACATGCAGCTCTCAACACTGCGTCCTCCACGGCAACCTGCATGCTCCCCCGTCCTGTGCCCCTGCTGCTCAAAGAGTGGCCTGTGGGGACCCTGGAAGCCCAGGACAAAAGAGTGGCCCTGGGGCTGCACCCCAGGCCCTGCTGCATCTGTTCTTCCCTACCAGCCCCCAGGTGACATGTGTGCACAGGTGAGGGGCACTGCTGGGGGGAGCAGAGTCCTGGGTGGGGTCTCCCCTCCCCTCAGGCAAAGGAAGCATTGCCAGCCCATGGTCTGTTCTTCCCCAAGTCAAAGGGATCTTTTTTTCTTTTTTTGAGATGGAGTCTTGCTCTGTCGCCCAGGCTGGAGTACAGTAGCCCAATCTCAGCTCACTGCAACCTCTGCCTCCCGGGTTCAAGCAACTCTCCGCCTCAGCCTCCCAAGTAGCTGGGATTACAGGCACCCACCACCATGCCCAGCTAATTTTTGTGTGTGTGTGTATTTTTAGTAGACATGGAGTTTCACCATCTTGGCCAGGCTGGTCTTGAACTCCTGACCTCATGATCCACCCGCCTTGGCCTCCCAAAGTGCTGGGATTACAGGCGTGAGCCACCGTGCCCGGCCAGGGCTCTTTTTTTTATTTTTTTATT
>NW_012117645.1:9835-11129 GCF_000951035.1 Colobus angolensis palliatus
CCAGCCTGGGCGACAGAGCGAGACTCCATCTCAAAAAATAATAATAATAATAATAATCTTTAGCTGGATACAGTGACTCACACATGTACCCCAGCACTCTGGAAGAGAGGCAAGAGGATCGCTAGAGCCTGGGAGTTTAAGAACAGCCTAGGCAACACAGTGAGACCCCATCTCTCCCAAAAAATCAAAAAATTAGCCAGGCATGGTGGAGCGCCTGTCGTCCCAGGCGCTTACAGAGGGCTGAGGCAGGAGGATCACTTGCGCCCAGGAGTTCCAGGCTGCAAAGAGCCATGATCACAACACTGCACTCCATCCTGGGGACCCTGTCTCCAGAAAACAACAAAAATAAAAACAAACAATCTTCAAGTGAAACACAATGAACATAAATTCCTGAAAGACTCTCCACATGGGGGGAAGGCCTCTTGTATGCCTCATTTATTCCCAAAGACTTTTTAGAAGCTTTGATTCTAACTACCAGTGTTCAGAAAACAGAAAGCTCAGTGAGTAAAATGAAGGTAAAAGATCTGGCCAGGCATGGTGGCTCATGCCTATAATCCCAGTACTTTGGGGAGCCATGCCAGGAGGACTGCTTGAGGCCAAGAGTTCAAGGCCAGCCTGGGCAACACAGTGAGACTTCATCTATACCGAAAACAAACAAATCAGCCAAGTGTTGTGGCACACGCCTGTAGTCCCAGCTGTTATGGGAGGCTGAGGTGGGAGAATCGCTGGAACCCAGCAGGTCAAGACTGCAATGACCTATGATTGTGCCACGGCACTACAGCCTTGGGGACAGAGCAAGACCATGTCTCAAAAAATAAAATAAAATAAAATTAGATTTTTTATTTTTGTATGAAGAAGCAGGTTTTTGTCTGGGTTTTTTGTTGTTGCTATTGTTTTTGAGACGAAGTCTGAGTCTGTTACCCAGGCTGGAGTGCGGTAACATGACCTCGGCTCACTGCACCCTCCGCCTCCTGGGTTCAAGTAATTCTCCTGCCTCAGTCTCCCAAGTAGCTAGGATTACAGGTGCCTGCCATCAGGCCTAGCTAATATTTTTTTTCTTTTTTTTGATGGAGTCTCTGTCACCCTGGCTAGAGTGCAGTGGCATGCAGTCTCGGCTCACTCCAACCTCTGCCTCCTGGGTTAAAGCGATTCTCCTGCCTCAGCCTCCTGAGTAGCTGAGATTACAGGTGTGTGCCACCGCACCTGGCTAATTTTTGCATTTTTAGTAGAGACAGGGTTTCACCATGTTTGTCAGGCTAGTCTTGAACTCCTGACCTCCTGATCCGCCCGCCTC
>NW_012117646.1:0-1067 GCF_000951035.1 Colobus angolensis palliatus
TAACTCCTGGCCTCAAGTGATCTGCCTGCCTCAGACTCCCAAAGTGCTGGGATTACAGGCCTGAGTCACCGTGCCTGGCTTTCTTTTTTTCTTTTCTTTTCTTTTCTTTTTTTTTTTTTTGAGACAAGATTGGCTCTTTTGCCTAGGCTATAGTGCAGTGGTGCGATCTTGGCTCACTACAACCTCCGCCTCCTGGGTTCAAGTGATTCTCCCGCCTCAGCTGCCCGAGTACCTGGGATTACAGGCGCACATCACCACGCCTGGCTAATTTTTGTATTTGTAGTAGAGACAGGATTTCACCATGTTGGGCCAGGCTGATCTCAAAACTCCTGACCTCAACTGATCTGCCCATCTTGGCCTCCCAAAGTGTTGGGATTACAGGCGTGAGCCACCGCGCCTGGCCTCTACCACACGTTTAAGGAAAAAAATTACACCAATCCTCTACAATCTGTTCCAGAAGACAGAAGCAGAGGGGAAGCTTCCTAACACTTTCTATGAAGCCAGCATTGCCCTGTTATCAAAACCAGACAAAGACATTAACAGAAAAGAAAATGACAAACCAGTATTTCTAATGAACAAAGATGCAAAAGTCCTCAACAAAATATTAGCAAATCAAATCCAAAAATGTATAAAAAGAATTATGCTCTATGACCAAGGAGAATTTATCTCAGGTATGCAAAGCTGTGTCAAAATTGGACAATCAATTCATGTAATCCATCACATAAACAGGGTAAAGAAGAAAAATCACCCTATCCTATCAATAAAGTCAGAAAAGGCATTTGGCAAAATCCAACCCCATTTATGATTAAAAAGAAAATCTCTCGCCGGGCACAGTGGCTCACACCTGTAATCCCAGCACTTTGGGAGGCCAAGGTGGGCGGATCATGAGATCAGGAGATCGAGACCATCCTGGCTAACATGGTGAAACCCCGTCTCTAATAAAAATACAAAAACTTAGCCGGGCGTGGTGGCGGGCACCTGTAGTCCCAGCTATTTGGGAGGCTGAGGCAGGAGAATGGTGTGAATCCAAGAGGCGGAGCTTGCAGTGAGCTGAGATCGTGCCACTG
>NW_012117646.1:2962-3905 GCF_000951035.1 Colobus angolensis palliatus
TGGTCTCGATCTCCTGACCTCGTGATCCACCCGTCTCGGCCTCCCAAAGTGCTGGGATTACAGGCTTGAGCCACCGCGCCCGGCCCATAATTTTTTATAGAAGATCTGAAAGAATCAACAACAACAAAAACCTCTTGGAACTAATAAGCAATTATAGGCCGACGGTAGGATGCAAGGTTAATATACAAAAATCAATTGCTTTCCTATATACCAGCAATGGACAAGTGGAATTTGAAATTAAAAACATAACACCATTTACATTACTATCCCCCCAATGAAATAATTAGGTATAAATCTAACAAAATATGTTAGATCTATGTGAGGAAAACTAGAAAACTGATTAAAGAAATCAGAAAAAAATAATGATACTTTATATTCATCAGTAGGAATACCCAATATTGTTAAAATGTCAGTCTTTAACTTGATTTATAGAATCAATATAATCCCAGTCAAAATCAGAGCAAGTTATTTTGTGGATATTGACGCACTAATTCTAAAGTTCATATGGAGAGACTAGCCAGCTCAATATTGAAGGAGAGGAACAAAGCTAAAGGCCTGATGCTACTATGTCTTAAAGATTATAAAACTACAGTAATCAAGATAGTATGGTCACTGTGGTATTGGCAAAAGCGTAGACAAACAGAATGGAGAGCCTAGAAATAGACCCACACAACTATAGTCAACTGATCTATGAGAAAGGAACAAAGGAAGTATAGCAGAGAAAAGACAGTCTTTTTTTTTTGAGACGGAGTCTCACTCTGTCGCCCAGGCTGGAGTACAGTGGCCGGATCTCAGCTCACTGCAGGCTCCGCCTCCCGGGTTTAGGCCATTCTCCTGCCTCAGCCTCTCAAGTAGCTGGGACTACAGGCGCCCGCCACCTCACCCGGCTAGTTTTTTGTATTTTTTTTAGTAGAGACGGGGTTTCACCGTGTTAGCCAGGATG
>NW_012117647.1:0-1133 GCF_000951035.1 Colobus angolensis palliatus
TGGAGTCTCACTCTGTTGCCCAGGCTGGAGTGCAGTGGTGTGATCTTGGCTCACTGCAACCTCTGCCTCCTGAGTTCAGGTGATTCTTCCTGCCTCACCCTCCTGAGTAACTGGAATTACAGGCACACGCCACCCCACCACGCCCAGCTAATTTTTGTATTTTTTAGTAGAGAGGGGGTTTCCTCATTAAAAAAAGTATTTTCAATTTGGAAAACCAAGAAGAGCCTACTTCTTCCTCCCTGGTCTTGCTGTCATCATGTCCTCTCTAGATAACGTGCTCAGGGGCCTCTTACTTTTGGCCATGGCTTACACACTCACCCTGTGTGTAATTTAAAAATGACCCCTTTCTCCACTCCTCCTGATTGACATATCCTTCACAATGTGACTTTGCAATTCTTCTCATGAAAAGGAAGAATCTATTTCTCCAGCCCGGGTCCTGGCTGGCCTGTGACCTGCCCTGGCTGACAGAACGTGGCAGGTGACGAGCACTGGTTTCAAGTCTAGGCCTCAAGAAACCTTCATATTCCCTCTCACTGTCTCAGAACCCTGCTCAGCTGCTATGAGAACAGCCTGGGCAAGTCCTGCTGCATGATGCCCCCATCATCCTAGTCACTTCAGCCAATAGTGAGCCAATGGCCAACCCTCCAGCTGTCTGAGATGCATGAGTGAGACTCTAGTTGTGCTTGGCTGGACAAAGTACAGATCCATAGACTCGTGCAGGTGACTCATACATTTGTCAACGATAATAATCGGTTGTTTTCAGTCATTAAGTTTTGAGGTGGTTTGTTACACAGCAATTGCTGACACATTCACTTCTGGCTCTAAATGTTTCACTTTTCATGTGTTGAGTCCGAAGACCTTCAGAGATCAGAGATGTGTTCCACCTACCCTATATCCACTGCAGTGTGGAAAGTCATGCTTAGCTGCACACAGTAGGCATGCAGTCTGGGCCCGTGGAATGGACTTGGCAACCACCTCACCTGAGTGATCTTTCAAAGGGAAAAGAAGGCTCAGTGGGGAGTGGAAGGAGGTAGTGCATAGGGGCACTCCTGTGAAAGAAGGGGCATGGGATAGCTGCTCGTGTCTATTTCATGTTGATCAATGTATCTCCAAGTGCAGAACTAGGAACAATG
>NW_012117647.1:5043-6106 GCF_000951035.1 Colobus angolensis palliatus
TTTTCAGTCTGTGTGTCTTTATAGGTGAAGTGGGTTTCCTGCTAGCAGTGTATAGTTGGGTCTTTGTTTCTTTACCTGTTCAGCCACTCTTTATCTTATACTTGGAAAGCTGAATTCATTTACATTCAGTGTTATTATTGATAAGTAAAGACTTGTTACTGCCATTATGTTGTTTGCTTTCTGGTTGTTTTGTAATTCTTCCGTTCTTTCATACTGTTTTTCTTTGTGGTTCAGGAATTGTTTTCCTGGTAGTATGTTTTAGATAATTGATTTTTATTTTTAGTGAGTATATTATAGGATTTTGCATTGTGGTTAGCACAAGGGTTGCTAAAAATATCTTATACATATAACAAGTTATTTTAAAGAGATGACAATTTATCTTAGATCACAAAGCAAAAATAGGAACAAGAAAAAATTTAAAAGCCTGCATTTAATAACTCCATCGCTTCCACATTTGACTTCATATCAACTCAATTTACATCTTTTTATATTGCCTCTTTTCATCTCTTCACAAGTTGCTACAGGTATTATTATGTTCAATTATTGTTTCTATTGAAACAATCATATTGTTTTCAATAGCTTTCAATACATTTCTAGAGTTTCAAGTGGATCACCCACGATTATGGTGTTAGAGTATTCTGAGTTTGCCCATGTACTTAATTTTACCAGTGATTTTGCGCCTTCAAACATTATCTTTTTTCACATTAGTGTTTTCTTCCTTCAGACTGAAAAACTCCTGGCATTTCTGGTGGTGGTAAATTCTCTCAAATTTTGTTCATCTTGGAAATACTTTGTTTCTCCTTCATATTTTAAGGATAGCTTTGCTGGATGCAGTATTTTTGGACAGCAGTGTGTTTTACTTTAATATTTTGAAAATGTCATCTTACTCCCTCTTGGCCTGTATGGTTTCCATTGAGAAGTCTGTTGTCAGATGAATTGGAGTTCCTTTTTATGTTATCTGTTTCTTTTCTCTTGCCGCTTTTAGAATCCTCTTCTTGTCCTGTCAAACTCTTTGAGAGTTTGATTATAATATGCCTGGGAGAAATCTTATTTGGGCTGAATC
>NW_012117648.1:0-441 GCF_000951035.1 Colobus angolensis palliatus
TACAATGGAAAGTTCTGTGGCCATTTAAAAAAGGCTGAAGCAGCCCTCTCTATGCTGATAAGGAATGATCTCTTAAATCTATTCAAGGAACAGAATGCTGTAAAGTATGCTTTCTTGGGAGTGGGAATATATGCTTATAGTTGTACAGGTGACCTCTAGAAGGTATCCAAGAGACAGTGACCATGGCTGCCTCTTGGGAGAGTGCCTGGGGAACCGGGATACAATGGAGAAGAGATTGACCTTTTCTCACAATTCCTTTGTCACGTTTGGATTGTTATATGTGCATACATTGTCATTCAAAAAAGGACCTAATTTAAAAATTATGCTCAGCTTTAAAAATATGTGATGTGGCCGGGCGCAGTGGCTCAAGCCTGTAATCCCAGCACTTTGGGAGGCCGAGACGGGCGGATCACGAGGTCAGGAGATCGAGACCATCCTGGC
>NW_012117648.1:5571-6671 GCF_000951035.1 Colobus angolensis palliatus
GGTAAGATAATTTCTTAAACGGAAGGACATGTGTGTTGAGGGTGAAAGGCGCTCCAGTACCCAGGACAACAGATAAAAACTCCACAGTGAGGCACATTGAATACTGGGGATTAAGAGAAAATCCTAAGCTTGCTGTGGGCATGGATAGAAAAAAGCAAGTTTCCTATAAGAAATCAGAATGCTACTGGATTTCTCAACAGCGTGTATGGAAGTTTGGAGACAATGGAGCAACGCCTTCAAAACCTGGAATGTGCTGTCCAACAAAACCATCACGATCAAGAGGAAGCGTAGGAAAAATGCATTTTCAGACATGAAAGGTTCTAAAAACTCCCCTCCTACGTGCCTTTTCTGTAGCAGCTATTGGAGGAGGTACGCCACCATGATAAGGCTGTAAACTTAGGATGGGGTAGGGAAACAGGGAATCTAGAACGAAAGACAGGTATAAGGACTCCAGCATTATGATGAAGGGAGATACCAAGAAAAGAGGTGGAGCAAAACCAGGGTGAGACCATGCAGACTGGACAGGTGGCAGAGCCCTGGGAATAGGTTTTTTTTAAAGAAGTTGAAATATGTTTGAACTTACTGATAGGATATTTAGACAGAGAGTTCGGGGGTTAATAAGGGATATGGATATAGAATACATTAAGCCTTTTAGAACCCTTTGACTTTTTTTTTTTTTTTTTGAGACAGAGTCTCACTCTGTCTCTCAGGCTGGAGTGCGGTGGTGTGATCTTGGCACACTGCAACCTAGGCCTCCCAGGTTCAAGCAATTTTCCTGTCTCAGTCTCCTGAGTAGCTGGGATTACAGGATGCACCACCATGCCCAGCTAATTTTGTATTTCGTAGAGACGGGGTTTCACCATGTTGGCCAGGCTGGTCTCAAACTCCTAACCTCAGGTGATCCGCCCGCCTCAGCCTCCCAAAGTGCTAGGATTTCAGGCATGAGCCACCACGCCCAGTCACCATTTGACTCTTTATATGCATGCAAAGTTCTGATAAATGTAAACACCAGGCTGGGCGTGGAGGCTCATGCCTGTAATCTCAGCACTTTGGGAGGCCGAGGCAAGTGGATCACAAGGTCAGGAGTTCAAGACCAGCCT
>NW_012117649.1:0-313 GCF_000951035.1 Colobus angolensis palliatus
AGCTTCTGTGGATTTCCCAGCTTCTCAACCAGTGGGACTTGTGGCTCCAGCTGCTGCCAGCCAAGCTGCTGTGAGACCAGCTGCTGCCAGCCAAGTTGCTGCCAGGCCAGCTCCTGTGGAACTGGCTGTGGCATTGGTGGTGGCATCAGCTATGGCCAGGAAGGCAGCGGTGGAGCTGTGAGCACCCGTATCAGGTGGTGCCGCCCAGACTGCCGTGCGGAGGGCACCTACCTGCCCCCCTGCTGCGTGGTGAGCTGCACACCCCCATCCTGCTGCCAGCTGCACCACGCCGAGGCCTCCTGCTGCCGCCCGT
>NW_012117649.1:4868-5688 GCF_000951035.1 Colobus angolensis palliatus
AAAAGAAAAGAAAAGAAAAGAAAAGAAAAAAGAAATCTTCTATGTTGATTGTTGTTGAGTGAGAAAACAGAATGAACATTTAAGTGTGGTTTTTTTTCTTCTATCCAACAGCATAAGATGTAAAAATAGCTATTTTTTTTTTTTTTTTTTACGTCTTATGTAAGAACAAAAAGCAAATACAGACTCCTGAGTTCTAGTCCCAGCTTTGCAACTAGCTATCCATGAATCCTTGAGCAAGTCCCTTCACTTCCCTGGGTACCTATTTCTAATTTGGAAAATGAGAGAACTGAGTCATTACCGACAACATCCCTTCCAGGCGTAAGAGAGTAGATAATTTCCTAAACAGGTGACACACTGACCAGTAATCGCTTCAGATGCCCAAACAGGAAAAAATACACAGTGGTTAAATAGTGTTGTATGCATTATCACCATCTTGCAAGTTTATAAAGCCACATTGGAATAGTAAACGGACTGAGATACCCTGCAATAAAGAAAGCTCTATAACCAGTGGCCGGGCTCAGTGGCTCACACCTATCATCTCAGCACTTTTGGAGGCGGAGGCAGGTGGATCACCTGAGGTCACAAGTTCGAGACCAGCATGGCAAACATGGCAAAACCCCGTCTCTACTAAAACTACGAAAATTAGCCAGGCGTCGTGGCGGGCACCTGTGGTCTCACAGCCTGAAGCAGGAGAATTACTTGAATCCAGGAGGTAGAGGTTGCAGTGAAACAAGATTGTGCCACTACACTACAGCCTGGGTGACAGAGTGAGAGTCTGTCTCAAAAGAAAGAAAGAAGGAGGGAAAGAAAAGAAAGGAAA
>NW_012117650.1:0-303 GCF_000951035.1 Colobus angolensis palliatus
TTTTGTTTTAAATAGACTTTATTTGCTAGCACAGTCTTAGGTTCATGGCAAAATGAAGCGGAAGGTACAGAGAGTCCCACACACTCCCTGCCCCCGCGCATGCACAGCCTCCCTCACCATCACCCCCGCCCCACCCCGGCAGAGCACACATTAATTACAGGCCACCAACCCACGCGGACGCGTCATCCCCCCGAGTCTGCGGCATCCGTGAGAGTTCACTCTTGGTGTTAGCTGTTCTGTAGATTCCGACAAATACAGGACATGGATCCGCCATTTACAGAGAACGCAAAATGGTTTCAGTGC
>NW_012117650.1:6048-7429 GCF_000951035.1 Colobus angolensis palliatus
TGCTAATTTTTGTATTTTTGGTAGAGATGGGGTTTTGCCATGTTGGCCAGGCTGGTCTCGAACTCCTGACCTCAAGTGATCCACCCACCTCGGCCTCCCAAAGTGCTGGGGTTACAGGCGTGAGCCACTGTGCCCAACCACTGTTTTTATTTTTAAAGTGGGTTTTGTTTAGATAACGTATAGTTAGGTCTTATTTTTTGATCCATTCTGACAATCTCTTTTAATTGGTGCATTTATACTGTATCACTGACATTCAAAGTCACTATTGATATAGTTGGATTAATATCTACCATGTTTGTTCCTGTTTTCTAGTTTTTGTTTTTTATTTTTTCTGCCTTTTGTGGTTTTAATTGACCATTTTATGATTTTATTTTCTATTCTTTCTTAAACATACTTTTTCACGTTTTCAGTGGTGACCCTAGATTTTGTGATACACATTTCCAACTATTTCAAGCCCACTTTCAAATAACACTGAACTGCTTGCTAATGGGTAGCACAAGTATCTTTTTGTTTTGTTGTTTTTTGAGACAGGGTCTTGCTCAGTCGCCCAGGCTGGAGTGCAGTGGTGTGATCACGGCTCACTGCAGCCTGGAACTCTTGGCTCAATCAGTCCTCCCACCTCAGCCTCCCGAGTTGCTGGGACCACAGGTGCATGCCACAGCACCTGGCTAATTTTTGTATTTTTTTATAGAGATGAGGTTTTGGCACGTTGCCCAGGCTGGCATCAAACTCCTGGGCTCAAGCAATCCACCTGCCTTGGCCTCCCAAAGTGCTGGGATTATAGGCGTGAGCCTGTGTCCCACCAAAAGTATCTTTTAATAACAGCATGTTCCCAGTTCTTCACTGGCCCCCTGTATCACTGCTATTATTAGTTTCACTTATACACAAGCATATATAATCAAGTACATTGTTATAACTTTGACAAACTTCTATCTGTTCAATTAAGATTAACGGCCAGGCATGGTGGCTCATATCTATAATCCCAGCACTTTGGGAGGCCGAGGTGGGAGGATTGTTTGAGGCCAGGAGTTCACGACCAGCTTGAGCAACATAGTGAGACCCCGTCGCTCCAAAAATTAAAAAACTACCTGGGCATGGTGGTGTGTGCACCTGTGGTCCCAGCTACTTGGGAGGCTGAGGTGGGAAGATCGCTTGAGCCCAGGTGATCAAGATTGCAGTGATTACACCATTGCACTCCAGCCTGGGTGACAGGACAAGACCCTGTCTCAAAAAAAGAAAGAATAAGAAAAATAAAAGTTTTTATTACCCTTCTTATTCCTTCTCCAGCATTCATCCCTTTCTTTATGTAAATCCAAGTTTCTGACTTGTACATTTTTCCTCTCCAAAGAACTGTTAACACCTTTTGCAAAGCAGGTCTGCT
>NW_012117651.1:0-544 GCF_000951035.1 Colobus angolensis palliatus
GTGGTCAACTCTAGTCAAAGCTACCGAGGTGTCACATAAAATGGAAACTTAATGGTACTGTATCAGGCCAGGCGCGGTGGCTCAGCCCTATAATCCCAGCACTTTGGGAGGTGGAGGCAGGCTGATGCTTGACTCCAGGAGTTCAAGACCAGCCTGGATAACATGGCACAACCCCGTCTCTTCTAAAATTACAACAATTAGCCAGGCATGGTTGTGTACACTTATAATCCCAGCTACTTGGAAGGCTGAGGCACAAGAATCACTTGAACCTGGGAAGCGGAGGTTGCAGTGAACCAAGATCGTGCCATTGTACTCCAGCCTGGGCAACAGAGCAAGAATCTATCTCAAAAAAAAATAGTACTTTACCTATCACAGTGGGGTTCACAATGGGGTTTCAGATTCAGGACTAGGAACAGCAAAAAATATGGAAATACAGATTTCCACTCTAGTAAATGCAGCACCTGGAGCTCTCCAACAGTAGGACAGATCCCACTGCTGAGTAATGAATGAGCTCTCTAACACTGGTAGTATTCAAAGAGAGCCT
>NW_012117651.1:5124-6016 GCF_000951035.1 Colobus angolensis palliatus
CACCATCTCGGCTTGCTGCAACTTCTGCCTCCCAGGTTCAATCTATTCTCCTGCTTCAGCCTCCTTAGTAGCTGGGATTACAGGCACCCACCACCACACCCAGCTAATTTTTGTATTTTTAGTAGAGACGGGGTTTCACCATGTTGGCCAGGCTGGTCTTGAACTTCTGACCTCAGGTGATCCACCTGCCTCGGCCTCCCAAAGTGCTAGGATTACAGGCATGAGCCAACACGCCTGGCCCTGTTTGGTTTTTAATGCTGGTTGTGACTCACTATGGTGATTTCACAACCCACATGTGCTTTTCAAAGCCTACCTGGGCTAGAAGTGCAGGCTCAGCTGCTGGAGTCCTTAACAGAGGTGGCGATAACTCAGGGCAAACCAAGAGGGCAAGGCATGAAGGAGCAGCAGGATGGGCAGTTTATATGTCCCCAGAAGAACGGCCTTGAAACCCCTCAGCCTGGAGAAAAAGGAGGCCAAGGGCAGGCTCTGTCAGATCTTCACCTATACCAAGTTGTTTTCTTCGTTTGCTTGTTTGTCCTGTATAGAGGACACTGTATTCTTCACATTCACTGAGCACAAGTAAAGGGGAGTTGACAAAAACTGCAGTGGAAAATAAGTCGGTGCAACACAGGTTGGGTGGGTGAGTATGTGCAGGGAGTGAGGGCAGCAAGAGATTCTACACATTAAAAAAGGTTCGTGGCCAGGTACTGTGACTCACACCTATAATCCCAGCACTTTGGGAGGCTGAGGCAGGTGGATCACTTGATCTCAGGAGTTTGAGACCAGCCTTTGCAACATAGCAAGACCCTGTCTCCACCAAAAATACAAAAAATTAGCCAAGCATGGTGGCACATGCCCTGTAGTCCCAGCTATTCGCAAGGCTGAGGTGGGA
>NW_012117652.1:0-610 GCF_000951035.1 Colobus angolensis palliatus
TTGCCCAGGCTGGTCGCAAACCAGTGTTTTCTTTATATCCTCCAATGATCACTTATGCATATTTTGTACAACCTTTGATTTGTCTTGTCTGTTACCCTCTTTAGACTATGAGTAAAGTGAAAGTGAAGACTGGCTTGTTCAGCTCTGTCTCAGCACCTTTCACAGTGTTCAATAATGTTTGTTAGTTAATGAATGATAGATCTGCAACAAAGATACAGAGAAGCTGATGTAGTGAACCAAATCTGAAACAATAATGACTTGAAATAAAGGTGCATGTAAACACACATAAAACTCAGCTGGGCATGGTGGCTCATGCCTGTAATCCCAGCACTTCGGGAGGCTGAGGCAGGCAGATCACCTCAGGTCAGGAGTTTAAGACCAGCCTGGCCAACATGGTGAAACTCCATCTCTACCAAAAAATGCAAAAATTAGCCAGGCGTGGTGGCACATGTCTGTAGTGCCAGCTACTGGGGAGGCTGAGGCAGGACAATCACTTGAACCTGAAAGGCGGAGGATGCAGTGAGCCAAGATCGAGTCACCGCACTCCATCTTGGGCAACAGAATGAGACCCTGTCTCAAAACAAACAAACAAACAAACAAAAAAAACAAA
>NW_012117652.1:5810-7021 GCF_000951035.1 Colobus angolensis palliatus
TACCACTGTGCTCCAGCCTGGGCAACAGAGCCAGACTCCATTTCAAAAAAAAAAGACAAAGTATATAACCATACGCTATATATAAAAGTTAAGTAAAAGTGATAAAAGAAGTGGAGAAATCTTTGGAATCATGAACTGTTGATGATAAAAAAACAATGCTAGTTATGAAAATCCAAAAAACAGTCATGGGTCCATAAAAAAATCTTAAATAATGCATACTATAGATTCCTTAGTCATTTCAAGATGTCAAAATGGGAACCTGAGATAAGAAATTTTTTTTTTAAGACAGAGTCTCACTCTGTCAGGCAGGCTGGAATGCAGTGGTGTGATCTCTGCTCACTGCAACCTCCATCTCCCAAGTTCAAGCGATTTTCCTGCCTCAGCCTCCCGAGTAGCTGGGATTACACGTGCCCACCACCATGCCTGGATGATTTTTGTATTTTTAATAGAAACGGGGTTTCACTATGTTGTCCAGGCTGGTCTTGAACTCCTGACCTCGTGATCTGCCCACCTTGACCTCTCAAAGTGCTGGGATTACAGGCATAAGCCACCATGCTCGGCCTGAGATAATAATTTTTTTGTAAAAATTAGTCAAAATAGGTAAATCTATTGAGACAGAAAGTAGATAAACAGTTGCCTAAGACTAAATGTTAGGGTAAACGGGGGGTGGCTGCTAATGGGTATTGGTGTTTTTGGGGGGTGATGAAAATGTTCTAAAATTGACTGTAGTAATGGTTACACAACTCTGAATGTACTAAAAACTATTAAATTGTACACTTTAAATGGGTAAATTATATGGAATGTGAATTGTTTCTCAAAAAACATATTGCTGATTACAACTTTCACTTAAAACTCTTAACAGTTAAAAAAATTTGACATAGTATTTTAAATATGCTTTTCTTGTTTTAAAAATCATATCCGTTACTCCAAGATTTGTAAAGAAGCAAAACACTTGCACCATTGCAACTTTATTTTTACTCCCCTAGAAATAGAACCCTCTCCCTGAAACAATTATCCAACTTTTACACCTTTGACTTTCATTCAGATTTCCAAGAACATATATAGGTCAGGCGCAGTGGATCACGCCTGTAATCCCAGCACTCTGGGAGGCCGAGATGGGCAGATCATGAGGTCAGGAGATCAAGACCATCCTGGCTAACATGGTAAAACCCTGTCTCTACTAAAAATACAAAAAAAAATTAGCTGGGTGT
>NW_012117653.1:0-413 GCF_000951035.1 Colobus angolensis palliatus
ACAGGGTTAGAAAGGGACTTAGATCAACCAGAGCTTCTCATCATAAAGATCTATCATTGAGTAGCAAGTAGGGGAACTTTTTGTTATTTTTTACTCTTTAAAGTCTTGCAGGTTACATTGAATTGCAGCCTTGTTAAGGGTTAAACATTTGTGTGTTTTTTTTTTTTTTTTTTGTAGACAATACCTGAAATTCCACCAAAGCCTGGAGAACTCAAAACAGAGCTTTTGGGACTGAAAGAAAGAAAACACAAACCTCAAGTTTCTCAACAGGAGGAACTTAAATAACTATGCCAAGAATTCTGTGAATAATAAGTCTTAAATATGTATTTCTTAATTTATTGCATCAAACTACTTGTCCTTAAGCACTTAGTCCAATGCTGACTGCAAAAGGAGGTGCTCAGTGGATGTTTAGC
>NW_012117653.1:4783-6064 GCF_000951035.1 Colobus angolensis palliatus
GTTCAAGACCAGCCTGGCCAACATGGTGAAACCCCATCTCTACTAAAAATATAAAAATTAGCCAGGCGTGGTGGCGGGCGCCTATAATCCCAGCTACTCAGGAGGCTGAGGCAGGAGAATCGCTTGAATCCAGGAGGTGGAGGTTTCAGTGAGCCAAGATTGCACCACTGTACTCCAGCCTGGGAGACAGTGACGCCATCTCAAAACAAAAAAAACCCAGTATTAGTAAAATACTCTCAACTATACTCTAGACTCTGGACTTTAGATTTCACCAGCTTTTCCATTTAACACCCTTTTGTTTCCAGGGTACCACACTGCATTTATTAATAGTTGTCATGTATCCTTAGTCTTCTGCCATCCATGATTACTTCTCAGCCTGTTTTTCTGAGGAAAATTTTCTGGAAATTTTGAAGAAAACTGTTCACATATTCAAAATATGTCTTTTTTTCTCATTAGATTGAGATTACAGGTTTTTGGAAACCGCAGTACACTTCACATCCTATCGGAGGGGTATACATCACTGGTGGTATTAACATTGATCACTTGGTTAAGTCTGCCAGGTCTCTCCACTGCAAAGTTACTTTTTCCCTTTCCTATACTCTGTTTTTTTAGAAGTCACTTAATCTAGCCCACATTCAAAAAGGAGAGGAAGATTAAGCTCCACCCCACGAAAGGGGGAGTATCTACATACATTTGGAAATCTTTAAGGAAATTCTGTCTTCTCCCTGTGGGAGACTTTTTGAAGTCTTTGGTTTTTCAACAGTCTCAAGCTAAGTTCAAATAATCCTCCTGCCTCAGCTTCCTCAGGAGCTGGGTGGGACCACAGGTGTGTGTCACCATGACTGGCTCAACCTTCTTTTTAAATCTTTTCTTGGGAGACAGAGGTGGGTGGATCACAAGGTCAGGAGTTGAAGACCAGCCTGGCCAAGATGGTGAAACCCTGTCTCTATTGAAAATACAAAAAATTAGCTAGGAATGGTGGCAGGCACCTGTAATCCCAGCTACTTGGAAGACTGAGGCAGAGAATTCCTTGAACCCAGAAGGAGGAGGGTGGATCACAAGGTCAGGAGTTGAAGACCAGCCTGGCCAAGATGGTGAAACCCTGTTTCTACTAAAAATACAAAAAATTAGCTAGGAATGGTGGCAGGCGCCTGTAGTCCCAGCTACTTGGGAGGTTGAGGCAGGAGAATGGCGTGAACCGGGGAAGCGGAGCTTGCAGTGAGCCGAGATCGCACACGGCTCTCCAACCTGGGCAACAGAGTAAGACTCTGTCTCAAAAAA
>NW_012117654.1:0-284 GCF_000951035.1 Colobus angolensis palliatus
AAAACCCTTCAAAACAATGAATGAAGCCAGGAACTGGTTTTTTGAAAAGATGAACAAAATGGATAGACTGCTAGCCAGACTAATAAATAATAAAAAAGAAGAATCAAATAGACACAATAAAAGATGGTAAAGGGGATATTACCACTGATCCCACAGAAATACCAACTACCAACAGAGAAGAGTATAAACACCTCTACACAAATAAATTAGAAAATCTAGAAGAAATGGATAAATTCCTAGACACATACACCCTCCCAAACTAAACCAGGAAGAAGTTGAATCCC
>NW_012117654.1:5169-6301 GCF_000951035.1 Colobus angolensis palliatus
CAGGATGGTCTCGATCTCCTGACCTCGTGATCCGCCCGTCTCGGCCTCCCAAAGTGCTGGGATTACAGGCTTGAGCCACTGCGCCCGGCCTAAAGAACTTTTACACAGCAAAATAAACTATAATTAGAGTGAACAGGCAACCTACAGAATGGGAGAAAATTTTTGCACTCCATCCATCTGACAAAGGGATAATATCCAGAATCTACAAGAAACTTATACAAATTTAGACAAAAAAACAAACAACCCCATCAAAACGTGAGCAAAGAATATGAATAGACACTTTTCAAAAGAAGACATTAATGTGGCCAACAAACATAAAAAAAAAGTTAATCATCACTTGTCATTAGAGAAATGCAAATCAAATCCATAATGAGATACCATCTCATGCCGTTTACAATGGTGATCATTTAAAAGTCAGGAAACAACAGATGTTGGAGAGGATGTGAAGAAATAGGAACACTTTTGCATTGTTGGTGGGAGTGTAAATTAGTTCAACCATTGTGGAAGACAGTGTGGCAATTCCTCAAAAATCTAAGACTAAAACTACCATTTGACCCAGCAGTCCCATTACTGGATATATACCCAAATGATTGGGTATAATATAATGATTATAAATCATTCTACTATAAAGACACATGAACTCTATTCACAATAGCAAAGGCTTGGAACCAACCCAAATGCCCACCAATCATAGACTGGATAAAGAAAATGTGGCACATATACATCATAGAATGCTATGCAGCCATAAAAATGAAATCAGTTCATGTCCTTTGCAGCGACATGGAAGAAACTGGAAACCATCATTCTCAGCAAACTAACACAGGAACAGAAAACCAAACACTGCATGTTCTCACTCATAAGTGGGAGTTGAATAATAAAAACATATGAGCACAGGGAAGGGAACATCACACACCGGGAACTGTCAGTGGGTCGGAGGCTAGGAGAGGGATAGCACTAGAAGAAATACCTAATGTAGATGATGGGTTGATGGGTACAGCAAACCAACATGGCACATGTATATCTACGTAACAAACCCACATGTTCTGCACATGTATCCCAAAACTTAAAGTATAACAAAAATAAATAAATAAATAAATACATAAATAAATAAATAATAAATAAATAAAGTAAA
>NW_012117655.1:0-888 GCF_000951035.1 Colobus angolensis palliatus
AACAAGGAACTGCCAAGCCTCTAAATCACCCTCTCGTCTAGCTTGCTGAATTCCTGCCTGAATAGAACTAAGAGTGGTCGCTTGAGGCGCTGCTCGAACAGTCACTGGGGCAACTACTTTTTGCCCAATGTCCTCTGGAAAAGAAAGATTTGGAGGGTCATTTTCTTCAAAATAATAATGAGCGGGTGCAGAAGGGTAGGGATGAACCTCTCCCTCCTTTACAGCTTTAGCTTTAGCTGTCAATAAACTTGCTCTGTAACCTCTTCTGTTACTTCATTATACTGTCCTTCCTCCTCATCATCAATGTGAAAACCAAGGTGGAACAAACCACAGCCAACACTTGTCACATTGTTACCCTTAAAGGCATTCTTAAACCATGATGCTTCCGAGCTCCCTTTCTTAGCACAGGGATTGCTTTAAGAGTACTTGGGTGTCCTCCAGCTAGTTCCGTGTTCTCTAGCCGTCGCTCCGGTGACCCTTCAACCTGGATTCAAGCCCCCGCGATGGACGCCACTTGCCGAGACCAGCTTGGTTGGGAAGACCCTAACCCAGTGGCGCTAGAGGAATTAAAGACACACACACAGAAATGTAGAGGTGTGAAGTGGGAAATCAGGGGTCTCACAGCCTTCAGAGCTGAGAGCCCCAAACAGAGATTCACCCACGTATTTATTTATTTATTTTTTATTTTTTTAATTTTTTTTTGAGACGGAGTCTTGCTCTGTTGCCTGGGCTGGAGTGCAGTGGCCAGATCTCAGCTCACCGCAACCTCCACCTCCCGGGTTTACGCCATCCTTCAGCCTCCCGAGTAGCTGGGACTACAGGCGCCCGCCACCTCGCCCGGCTAGTTTTTTTTGTATTTTTTAGTAGAGACGGGGTTTCACAGTGTTA
>NW_012117655.1:2212-2919 GCF_000951035.1 Colobus angolensis palliatus
AATGTTTTTCCATTTGTTTGTGTCCTCTCTTATTTTGTTGAGCAGTGGTTTGTAATTCTCCTTGAAGAGGTCCTTCACATACCTTGTAAATTGTATTCCTAGGTATTTTATTCTCTTTGTAGCAATTGTGAATGGGAGTTCACTTATGATTTGGCTCTCCATTTGTCTATTATTGGGGTAGAGGAATGCTTGTTATTTTTGCACATCGATTTTATTTCTCCTTTGCTTATGAAGCTTAGTTTGACTGGATATGAAATTCTGGGTTGAAAATTCTTTAAGAATGTTGAATATTGGCCCCCACTCTCTTCTGGCTTGTAGAGTTTCTGCCAAGAGATCTGCTGTTAGTCTGATGGGCTTCCCTTTGTGGGTAACCCGACCTTTCTCTCTGGCTGCCCTTAACATTTTTTTCCTTCATTTCAACCTTGGTGAATCTGACAATATGTGTCTTGGGATTGCTCTTCTCAAGGAGTATCTTTGTGGTGTTATCTATATTTCCTGAATTTGAATGTTGGCCTGCCTTGCTAGGTTGGGGAAATTCTCCTGGATAATATCCTGAAGAGTGTTTTCCAGCTTGGTTCCATTCTCCCCATCACTTTCAGGTACACCAATCAAACGTAGATTTGGCCTTTTCACATAGTCCCATATTTCTTGGAGGCTTTGTTCATGTCTTTTCACTCTTTTTACTCTAATCTTGTTTTCTTGCTTTA
>NW_012117655.1:2988-3394 GCF_000951035.1 Colobus angolensis palliatus
TACTTTAAGTTCTGGGTACATGTGCAGAATGTGCAGGTTTGTTACATAGGTATACACATGCGATGGTGGTTTGCTGCACCCTTCAACCTGTCATCCACATTGGGTATTTCTCCTAATGCTATCACTCCCCCAGCCACCTACCCCCAAAGGGGCCTCGGTGTGTGATGCCTTGCCCTTGTGTCCGTGTGTTCTCATTGTTCAACTCTCACTTATAAGTGAGAATCTGTGGTGTTTGGTTTTCTGTTCTTGTGTTAGTTTGCTGAGAATCTTGGTTTCTAGCTTCATCCATGTCCCTCCAAAGGACATGAACGCATCCTTTTTTATGGCTGCATAGTATTCCATGGTATATATGTGCCCCATTTTCTTTATCCAGTCTATCATTGATGAGCATTTGGGTTGGTTCCAA